>NW_026683143.1:600000-761708 GCF_027887145.1 Ammospiza caudacuta | reverse complement strand
GAAGCCCGGGAGCGGCTCTTAGCTCCGGACAGCATCGTACCTTCGTCTTTAGCGTCTTTTGTGGTCTACATCCTAGCAGAAAGCTTTTCCACTCTGTCTGGCAAGGAAAACCTGCGGGAGCACAGAAAACATCTCCCATCGTGTTCTGGACGTTGCACGGAGGTCTGCCAAGTGTTTGGCATGAAGGAAAGAAAAGTTGTCCAAAACAGCTTCCAATCGAATATTCATGTGATTGGAAACGTCAGGAAAGTGGTAAGGTACTGTTTTCTATCCGTTGGCAAGCTGCGCACACAATCCCACTGTTGTACAGCTTCCTTCTTCACCTTTCTGATGCTGCCGCTCTCTCCGGCTCCCGGAGCCGAAGAAGCGGCTTCTTCGCGCAAAGACGATTGTACCGCTCACAGTGCTCTCTTAGCGCCGCTTCTGCCGAAAGAAGCCCGGGAGCGGCTCTTAGCTCTGGAGAGCATCGTACCTTTGTCTTTAGCGTCTTTTGTGGTCTACATCCTAGCAGAAAGCTTTTCCACTCTGTCTGGCAAGGAAAACCTGCGGGAGCACAGAAAACATCTCCCATCGTGTTCTGGACGTTGCACGGAGGTCTGCCAAGTGTTTGGCATGAAGGAAAGAAAAGTTGTCCAAAACAGCTTCCAATCGAATATTCATGTGATTGGAAACATCAGGAAAGTGTAAGGTACTGTTTTCTATCAGTTGGCAAGCTGCGCACACAATCCCAGTGTTGTACAGCTTCCTTCTTCACCTTTCCGATGCTGCCGCTCTCTCTGGCTCCCGGAGCCGAAGAAGCGGCTTCTTCACGCAAAGACGATTGTACCGCTCATAGTGCTCTCTTAGCGCCGCTTCTGCCGAAAGAAGCCCGGGAGCGGCTCTTAGCTCCGGAGAGCATCGTACCTTCGTCTTTAGCGTCTTTTGTGGTCTACATCCTAGCAGAAAGCTTTTCCACTCTGTCTGGCAAGGAAAACCTGCGGGAGCACAGAAAACATCTCCCATCGTGTTCTGGACGCTGCACGGAGGTCTGCCAAGTGTTTGGCATGAAGGAAAGAAAAGTTGTCCAAAACAGCTTCTTATCGAATATTCATGTGATTGGAAATGTCAGGAAAGTGTAAGGTACTGTTTTCTATCAGTTGGCAAGCTGCGCACACAATCCCAGTGTTGTACAGCTTCCTTCTTCACCTTTCCGATGCTGCCGCTCTCTCCGGCTCCCGGAGCCGAAGAAGCGGCTTCTTCGCGCAAAGACGACTGTACCGCTCACAGTGCTCTCTTAGCGCCGCTTCTGCCGAAAGAAGCCCGGGAGCGGCTCTTAGCTCCGGAGAGCATCGTACCTTCGTCTTTAGCGTCTTTTGTGGTCTACATCCTAGCAGAAAGCTTTTCCATTCTGTCTGGCAAGGAAAACCTGCGGGAGCACAGGAAACATCTCCCATCGTGTTCTGGACGTTGCACGGAGGTCTGCCAAGTGCTTGGCATGAAGGAAAGAAAAGTTGTCCAAAACAGCTTCCAATCGAATATTCATGTGATTGGAAAGGTCAGGAAAGTGGTAAGGTACTGTTTTCTATCAGTTGGAAAATTGCGCACACAATCCCAGTGCTGTACAGCTTCCTTCTTCACCTTTCCGATGCTGCCGCTCTCTCCGGCTCCCGGAGCCGAAGAAGCGGCTTCTTCGCGCAAAGACGATTGTACCGCTCACAGTGCTCTCTTAGCGCCGCTTCTGCCGAAAGAAGCCCGGGAGCGGCTCTTAGCTCCGGAGAGCATCGTACCTTCGTCTTTAGCGTCTTTTGTGGTCTACATCCTAGCAGAAAGCTTTTCCACTCTGTCTGGCAAGGAAAACCTGCGGGAGCACAGAAAACATCTCCCATCGTGTTCTGGACGCTGCACGGAGGTCTGCCAAGTGTTTGGCATGAAGGAAAGAAAAGTTGTCCAAAACAGCTTCCAATCGCATATTCATGTGATTGGAAACGTCAGGAAAGTGGTAAGGAACTGTTTTCTATCAGTTGGCAAGCTGCGCACACAATCCCAGTGTTGTACAGCTTCCTTCTTCACCTTTCCGATGCTGCCGCTCTCTCTGGCTCCCGGAGCCGAAGAAGCGGCTTCTTCGCGCAAAGACGATTGTACCGCTCACAGTGCTCTCTTAGCGCCGCTTCTGCCGAAAGAAGCCCGGGAGCGGCTCTTAGCTCCGGAGAGCATCGTACCTTCGTCTTTAGCGTCTTTTGTGGTCTACATCCTAGCAGAAAGCTTTTCCACTCTGTCTGGCAAGGAAAACCTGCGGGAGCACAGAAAACATCTCCCATCGTGTTCTGGACGCTGCATGGAGGTCTGCCAAGTGTTTGGCATGAAGGAAAGAAAAGTTGTCCAAAACAGCTTCCAATCGAATATTCATGTGATTGGAAACGTCAGGAAAGTGGTAAGGTACTGTTTTCTATCAGTTGGCAAGCTGCGCACACAATCCCAGTGTTGTACAGCTTCCTTCTTCACCTTTCCGATGCTGCCGCTCTCTCCGGCTCCCGGAGCCGAAGAAGCGGCTTCTTCGCGCAAAGACGATTGTACCGCTCACAGTGCTCTCTTAGCGCCGCTTCTGCCGAAAGAAGCCCAGCAGCGGCTCTTAGCTCCGGAGAGCATCGTACCTTCGTCTTTAGCGTCTTTTGTGGTCTACATCCTAGCAGAAAGCTTTTCCACTCTGTCTGGCAAGGAAAACCTGCGGGAGCACAGAAAACATCTCCCATCGTGTTCTGGACGTTGCACGGAGGTCTGCCAAGTGCTTGGCATGAAGGAAAGAAAAGTTGTCCAAAACAGCTTCCAATCGAATATTCATGTGATTGGAAAGGTCAGGAAAGTGTAAGGTACTGTTTTCTATCAGTTGGAAAATTGCGCACACAATCCCAGTGCTGTACAGCTTCCTTCTTCACCTTTCCGATGCTGCCGCTCTCTCCGGCTCCCGGAGCCGAAGAAGCGGCTTCTTCGCGCAAAGACGATTGTACCGCTCACAGTGCTCTCTTAGCGCCGCTTCTGCCGAAAGAAGCCCGGGAGCGGCTCTTAGCTCCGGAGAGCATCGTACCTTCGTCTTTAGCGTCTTTTGTGGTCTACATCCTAGCAGAAAGCTTTTCCACTCTGTCTGGCAAGGAAAACCTGCGGGAGCACAGAAAACATCTCCCATCGTGTTCTGGACGCTGCACGGAGGTCTGCCAAGTGTTTGGCATGAAGGAAAGAAAAGTTGTCCAAAACAGCTTCCAATCGCATATTCATGTGATTGGAAACGTCAGGAAAGTGGTAAGGAACTGTTTTCTATCAGTTGGCAAGCTGCGCACACAATCCCAGTGTTGTACAGCTTCCTTCTTCACCTTTCCGATGCTGCCGCTCTCTCTGGCTCCCGGAGCCGAAGAAGCGGCTTCTTCGCGCAAAGACGATTGTACCGCTCACAGTGCTCTCTTAGCGCCGCTTCTGCCGAAAGAAGCCCGGGAGCGGCTCTTAGCTCCGGAGAGCATCGTACCTTCGTCTTTAGCGTCTTTTGTGGTCTACATCCTAGCAGAAAGCTTTTCCACTCTGTCTGGCAAGGAAAACCTGCGGGAGCACAGAAAACATCTCCCATCGTGTTCTGGACGCTGCACGGAGGTCTGCCAAGTGTTTGGCATGAAGGAAAGAAAAGTTGTCCAAAACAGCTTCCAATCGAATATTCATGTGATTGGAAACGTCAGGAAAGTGGTAAGGTACTGTTTTCTATCAGTAGGCAAGCTGCGCACACAATCCCAGTGTTGTACAGCTTCCTTCTTCACCTTTCCGATGCTGCCGCTCTCTCCGGCTCCCGGAGCCGAAGAAGCGGCTTCTTCGCGCAAAGACGATTGTAGCGCTCACAGTGCTCTCTTAGCGCCGCTTCTGCCGAAAGAAGCCCAGCAGCGGCTCTTAGCTCTGGAGAGCATCGTACCTTCGTCTTTAGCGTCTTTTGTGGTCTACATCCTAGCAGAAAGCTTTTCCACTCTGTCTGGCAAGGAAAACCTGCGGGAGCACAGAAAACATCTCCCATCGTATTCTGGACGTGTCACGGAGGTCTGCCAAGTGTTTGGCATGAAGGAAAGAAAAGTTGTCCTAAACAGCTTCCAATTGAATATTCATGTGATTGGAAACGTCAGGAAAGTGTAAGGTACTGTTTTCTATCAGTTGGCAAGCTGCGCACACAATCCCAGTGTTGTACAGCTTCCTTCTTCACCTTTCCGATGCTGCCGCTCTCACCGGCTCCCGGAGCCGAAGAAGCGGCTTCTTCGCGCAAAGACGATTGTACCGCTCACAGTGCTCTCTTAGCGCCGCTTCTGCCGAAAGAAGCCCGGGAGCGGCTCTTAGCTCCGGAGAGCATCGTACCTTCGTCTTTAGTGTCTTTTGTGGTCTACATCCTAGCAGAAAGCTTTTCCACTCTGTCTGGCAAGGAAAACCTGCGGGAGCACAGAAAACATCTCCCATCGTGTTCTGGACGTTGCACGGAGGTCTGCCAAGTGTTTGGCATGAAGGAAAGAAAAGTTGTCCAAAACAGCTTCCAATCGAATATTCATGTGATTGGAAACGTCAGGAAAGTGGTAAGGTACTGTTTTCTATAAGTTGGCAAGCTGCGCACACAATCCCAGTGTTGTACAGCTTCCTTCTTCACCTTTCCGATGCTGCCGCTCTCTCCGGCTCCCGGAGCCGAAGAAGCGGCTTCTTCGCGCAAAGACGATTGTACCGCTCATAGTGCTCTCTTAGCGCCGCTTCTGCCGAAAGAAGCCCGGGAGCGGCTCTTAGCTCCGGAGAGCATCGTACCTTCGTCTTTAGCGTCTTTTGTGGTCTACATCCTAGCAGAAAGCTTTTCCACTCTGTCTGGCAAGGAAAACCTGCGGGAGCACAGAAAACATCTCCCATCGTGTTCTGGACGCTGCACGGAGGTCTGCCAAGTGTTTGGCATGAAGGAAAGAAAAGTTGTCCAAAACAGCTTCTTATCGAATATTCATGTGATTGGAAATGTCAGGAAAGTGTAAGGTACTGTTTTCTATCAGTTGGCAAGCTGCGCACACAATCCCAGTGTTGTACAGCTTCCTTCTTCACCTTTCCGATGCTGCCGCTCTCTCCGGCTCCCGGAGCCGAAGAAGCGGCTTCTTCGCGCAAAGACGACTGTACCGCTCACAGTGCTCTCTTAGCGCCGCTTCTGCCGAAAGAAGCCCGGGAGTGGCTCTTAGCTCCGGAGAGCATCGTACCTTCGTCTTTAGCGTCTTTTGTGGTCTACATCCTAGCAGAAAGCTTTTCCATTCTGTCTGGCAAGGAAAACCTGCGGGAGCACAGAAAACATCTCCCATCGTGTTCTGGACGTTGCACGGAGGTCTGCCAAGTGTTTGGCATGAAGGAAAGAAAAGTTGTCCAAAACAGCTTCCAATCGAAGATTCATGTGATTGGAAACGTCAGGAAAGTGTAAGGTACTGTTTTCTATCAGTTGGCAAGCTGCGCACACAATCCCAGTGTTGTACAGCTTCCTTCTTCACCTTTCCGATGCTGCCGCTCTCTCCGGCTCCCGGAGCCGAAGAAGCGGCTTCTTCGCGCAAAGACGACTGTACCGCTCACAGTGCTCTCTTAGCGCCGCCTCTGCCGAAAGAAGCCCGGGAGAGGCGCTTAGCTCCGGAGAGCATCGTACCTTCGTCTTTAGCGTCTTTTGTGGTCTACATCCTAGCAGAAAGCTTTTCCATTCTGTCTGGCAAGGAAAACCTGCGGGAGCACAGAAAACATCTCCAATCGTGTTCTGGACGTTGCACGGAGGTCTGCCAAGTGTTTGGCATGAAGGAAAGAAAAGTTGTCCAAAACTGCTTCCAATCGAATATTCATGTGATTGGAAACGTCAGGAAAGTGTAAGGTACTGCTTTCTATCAGTTGGCAAGCTGCGCACACAATCCCAGTGTTGTACAGCTTCCTTCTTCACCTTTCCGATGCTGCCGCTCTCTCCGGCTCCCGGAGCCGAAGAAGCGGCTTCTTCGTGCAAAGACGACTGTACCGCTCACAGTGCTCTCTTAGCGCCGCTTCTGCCGAAAGAAGCCCGGGAGCGGCTCTTAGCTCCGGAGAGCATCGTACCTTCGTCTTTAGCGTCTTTTGTGGTCTACATCCTAGCAGAAAGCTTTTCCACTCTGTCTGGCAAGGAAAACCTGCGGGAGCACAGAAAACATCTCCCATCGTGTTCTGGACATTGCACGGAGGTCTGCCAAGTGTTTGGCATGAAGGAAAGAAAAGTTGTCCAAAACAGCTTCCAATCGAATATTCATGTGATTGGAAACGTCAGGAAAGTGGTAAGGTACTGTTTTCTATCAGTTGGCAAGCTGCGCACACAATCCCAGTGTTGTACAGCTTCCTTCTTCACCTTTCCGATGCTGCCGCTCTCGCCGGCTCCCGGAGCCGAAGAAGCGGCTTCTTCGCGCAAAGACGACTGTACCGCTCACAGTGCTCTCTTAGCGCCGCTTCTGCCGAAAGAAGCCCGGGAGCGGCTCTTAGCTCCGGAGAGCATCGTACCTTCGTCTTTAGCGTCTTTTGTAGTCTACATCCTAGCAGAAAGCTTTTCCACTCTGTCTGGCAAGGAAAACCTGAGGGAGCACAGAAAACATCTCCCATCGTGTTCTGGACGTTGCACGGAGGTCTGCCAAGTGTTTGGCATGAAGGAAAGAAAAGTTGTCCAAAACAGCTTCCAATCGAATATTCATGTGATTGGAAACGTCAGGAAAGTGTAAGGTACTGTTTTCTATCAGTTGGCAAGCTGCGCACACAATCCCAGTGTTGTACAGCTTCCTTCTTCACCTTTCCGATGCTGCCGCTCTCTCCGGCTCCCGGAGCCGAAGAAGCGGCTTGTTCGCGCAAAGACGACTGTACCGCTCACAGTGCTCTCTTAGCGCCGCTTCTGCCGAAAGAAGCCCGGCAGCGGCGCTTAGCTCCGGAGAGCATCGTACCTTCGTCTTTAGCGTCTTTTGTGGTCTACATCCTAGCAGAAAACTTTTCCATTCTGTCTGGCAAGGAAAACCTGCGGGTGCACAGAAAACATCTCCCATCGTGTTCTGGACGTTGCACGGAGGTCTGCCAAGTGTTTGGCATGAAGGAAAGAAAAGCTGTCCAAAACAGCTTCCAATCGAATATTCATGTGATTGGAAACGTCAGGAAAGTGTAAGGTACTGTTTTCTATCAGTTGGCAAGCTGCGCACACAATCCCAGGGTTGTACAGCTTCCTTCTTCACCTTTCCGATGCTGCCGCTCTCTCCGGCTCCCGGAGCCGAAGAAGCGGCTTCTTCGCGCAAAGACGACTGTACCGCTCACAGTGCTCTCTTAGCGCCGCTTCTGCCGAAAGAAGCCCGGGAGCGGCGCTTAGCTCCGGAGAGCATCGTACCTTCGTCTTTAGCGTCTTTTGTGGTCTACATCCTAGCAGAAAGCTTTTCCATTCTGTCTGGCAAGGAAAACCTGCGGGAGCACAGAAAACATCTCCAATCGTGTTCAGGACGTTGCACGGAGGTCTGCCAAGTGTTTGGCATGAAGGAAAGAAAAGTTGTCCAAAACAGCTTCCAATCGAATATTCATGTGATTGGAAACGTCAGGAAAGTGTAAGGTACTGTTTTCTATCAGTTGGCAAGCTGCGCACACAATCCCAGTGTTGTACAGCTTCCTTCTTCACCTTTCCGATGCTGCCGCTCTCTCCGGCTCCCGGAGCCGAAGAAGCGGCTTCTTCGCGCAAAGACGACTGTACCGCTCTCAGTGCTCTCTTAGCGCCGCTTCTGCCGAAAGAAGCCCGGGAGCGGCTCTTAGCTCCGGAGAGCATCGTACCTTCGTCTTTAGCGTCTTTTGTGGTCTACATCCTAGCAGAAAGCTTTTCCACTCTGTCTGGCAAGGAAAACCTGCGGGAGCACAGAAAACATCTCCCATCGTGTTCAGGACGTTGCACGGAGGTCTGCCAAGTGTTTGGCATGAAGGAAAGAAAAGTTGTCCAAAACAGCTTCCAATCGAATATTCATGTGATTGGAAACGTCAGGAAAGTGGTAAGGTACTGTTTTCTATCAGTTGGCAAGCTGCGCACACAATCCCAGTGTTGTACAGCTTCCTTCTTCACCTTTGCGATGCTGCCGCTCTCTCCGGCTCCCGGAGCCGAAGAAGCGGCTTCTTCGCGCAAAGACGATTGTACCGCTCACAGTGCTCTCTTAGCGCCGCTTCTGCCGAAAGAAGCCCGGGAGCGGCTCTTAGCTCCGGACAGCATCGTACCTTCGTCTTTAGCGTCTTTTGTGGTCTACATCCTAGCAGAAAGCTTTTCCACTCTGTCTGGCAAGGAAAACCTGCGGGAGCACAGAAAACATCTCCCATCGTGTTCAGGACGTTGCACGGAGGTCTGCCAAGTGTTTGGCATGAAGGAAAGAAAAGTTGTCCAAAACAGCTTCCAATCGAATATTCATGTGATTGGAAACGTCAGGAAAGTGGTAAGGTACTGTTTTCTATCAGTTGGAAAGTTGAGCACACAATCCCAATGTTGTACAGCTTCCTTCTTCACCTTTCCGATGCTGCCGCTCTCTCCGGCTCCCGGAGCCGAAGAAGCGGCTTCTTCGCGCAAAGACGACTGTACCGCTCACAGTGCTCTCTTAGCGCCGCTTCTGCCGAAAGAAGCCCGGGAGCGGCTCTTAGCTCCGGAGAGCATCGTACCTTCGTCTTTAGCGTCTTTTGTGGTCTACATCCTAGCAGAAAGCTTTTCCACTCTGTCTGGCAAGGAAAACCTGCGGGAGCACAGAAAACATCTCCCATCGTGTTCTGGACATTGCACGGAGGTCTGCCAAGTGTTTGGCATGAAGGAAAGAAAAGTTGTCCAAAACAGCTTCCAATCGAATATTCATGTGATTGGAAACGTCAGGAAAGTGGTAAGGTACTGTTTTCTATCAGTTGGCAAGCTGCGCACACAATCCCAGTGTTGTACAGCTTCCTTCTTCACCTTTCCGATGCTGCCGCTCTCTCCGGCTCCCGGAGCCGAAGAAGCGGCTTCTTCGCGCAAAGACGATTGTACCGCTCACAGTGCTCTCTTAGCGCCGCTTCTGCCGAAAGAAGCCCGGGAGCGGCGCTTAGCTCCGGAGAGCATCGTACCTTCGTCTTTAGCGTCTTTTGTGGTCTACATCCTAGCAGAAAGCTTTTCCACTCTGTCTGGCAAGGAAAACCTGCGGGAGCACAGAAAACATCTCCCATCGTGTTCAGGACTTTGCACGGAGGTCTGCCAAGTGTTTGGCATGAAGGAAAGAAAAGTTGTCCAAAACAGCTTCCAATCGAATATTCATGTGATTGGAAACGTCAGGAAAGTGGTAAGGTACTGTTTTCTATCAGTTGGAAAGTTGCGCACACAATCCCAGTGTTGTACAGCTTCCTTCTTCACCTTTCCGATGCTGCCGCTCTCTCCGGCTCCCGGAGCCGAAGAAGCGGCTTCTTCGCGCAAAGACGATTGTACCGCTCACAGTGCTCTCTTAGCGCCGCTTCTGCCGAAAGAAGCCCGGGAGCGGCTCTTAGCTCCGGAGAGCATCGTACCTTCGTCTTTAGCGTCTTTTGTGGTCTACATCCTAGCAGAAAGCTTTTCCACTCTGTCTGGCAAGGAAAACCTGCGGGAGCACAGAAAACATCTCCCATCGTGTTCTGGACGTTGCACGGAGGTCTGCCAAGTGTTTGGCATGAAGGAAAGAAAAGTTGTCCAAAACAGCTTCCAATCGAATATTCATGTGATTGGAAACGTCAGGAAAGTGGTAAGGTACTGTTTTCTATCCGTTGGCAAGCTGCGCACACAATCCCAGTGTTGTACAGCTTCCTTCTTCACCTTTCCGATGCTGCTGCTCTCTCCGGCTCCCGGAGCCGAAGAAGCGGCTTCTTCGCGCAAAGACGATTGTACCGCTCACAGTGCTCTCTTAGCGCCGCTTCTGCCGAAAGAAGCCCGGGAGCGGCTCTTAGCTCCGGAGAGCATCGTACCTTCGTCTTTAGCGTCTTTTGTGGTCTACATCCTAGCAGAAAGCTTTTCCACTCTGTCTGGCAAGGAAAACCTGCGGGAGCACAGAAAACATCTCCCATCGTGTTCTGGACGTTGCACGGAGGTCTGCCAAGTGTTTGGCATGAAGGAAAGAAAAGTTGTCCAAAACAGCTTCCAATCGAATATTCATGTGATTGGAAACGTCAGGAAAGTGGTAAGGTACTGTTTTCTATCCGTTGGCAAGCTGCGCACACAATCCCACTGTTGTACAGCTTCCTTCTTCACCTTTCCGATGCTGCCGCTCTCTCCGGCTCCCGGAGCCGAAGAAGCGGCTTCTTCGCGCAAAGACGACTGTACCGCTCTCAGTGCTCTCTTAGCGCCGCTTCTGCCGAAAGAAGCCCGGGAGCGGCTCTTAGCTCCGGAGAGCATCGTACCTTCGTCTTTAGCGTCTTTTGTGGTCTACATCCTAGCAGAAAACTTTTCCATTCTGTCTGGCAAGGAAAACCTGCGGGTGCACAGAAAACATCTCCCATCGTGTTCTGGACGTTGCACGGAGGTCTGCCAAGTGTTTGGCATGAAGGAAAGAAAAGCTGTCCAAAACAGCTTCCAATCGAATATTCATGTGATTGGAAACGTCAGGAAAGTGTAAGGTACTGTTTTCTATCAGTTGGCAAGCTGCGCACACAATCCCAGTGTTGTACAGCTTCCTTCTTCACCTTTCCGATGCTGCCGCTCTCTCCGGCTCCCGGAGCCGAAGAAGCGGCTTCTTCGCGCAAAGACGACTGTACCGCTCACAGTGCTCTCTTAGCGCCGCTTCTGCCGAAAGAAGCCCGGGAGCGGCGCTTAGCTCCGGAGAGCATCGTACCTTCGTCTTTAGCGTCTTTTGTGGTCTACATCCTAGCAGAAAGCTTTTCCATTCTGTCTGGCAAGGAAAACCTGCGGGAGCACAGAAAACATCTCCAATCGTGTTCAGGACGTTGCACGGAGGTCTGCCAAGTGTTTGGCATGAAGGAAAGAAAAGTTGTCCAAAACAGCTTCCAATCGAATATTCATGTGATTGGAAACGTCAGGAAAGTGTAAGGTACTGTTTTCTATCAGTTGGCAAGCTGCGCACACAATCCCAGTGTTGTACAGCTTCCTTCTTCACCTTTCCGATGCTGCCGCTCTCTCCGGCTCCCGGAGCCGAAGAAGCGGCTTCTTCGCGCAAAGACGACTGTACCGCTCACAGTGCTCTCTTAGCGCCGCTTCTGCCGAAAGAAGCCCGGGAGCGGCTCTTAGCTCCGGAGAGCATCGTACCTTCGTCTTTAGCGTCTTTTGTGGTCTACATCCTAGCAGAAAGCTTTTCCACTCTGTCTGGCAAGGAAAACCTGCGGGAGCACAGAAAACATCTCCCATCGTGTTCAGGACGTTGCACGGAGGTCTGCCAAGTGTTTGGCATGAAGGAAAGAAAAGTTGTCCAAAACAGCTTCCAATCGAATATTCATGTGATTGGAAACGTCAGGAAAGTGGTAAGGTACTGTTTTCTATCAGTTGGAAAGTTGCGCACACAATCCCAGTGTTGTACAGCTTCCTTCTTCACCTTTCCGATGCTGCCGCTCTCTCCGGCTCCCGGAGCCGAAGAAGCGGCTTCTTCGCGCAAAGACGATTGTACCGCTCACAGTGCTCTCTTAGCGCCGCTTCTGCCGAAAGAAGCCCGGGAGCGGCTCTTAGCTCCGGAGAGCATCGTACCTTCGTCTTTAGCGTCCTTTGTGGTCTACATGCTAGCAGAAAGCTTTTCCACTCTGTCTGGCAAGGAAAACCTGAGGGAGCACAGAAAACATCTCCCATCGTGTTCTGGACGTTGCACGGAGGTCTGCCAAGTGCTTGGCATGAAGGAAAGAAAAGTTGTCCAGAACAGCTTCCAATCGAATATTCATGTGATTGGAAACGTCAGGAAAGTGGTAAGGTACTGTTTTCTATCAGTTGGAAAGTTGCGCACACAATCCCAGTGTTGTACAGCTTCCTTCTTCACCTTTCCGATGCTGCCGCTCTCTCCGGCTCCCGGAGCCGAAGAAGCGGCTTCTTCGCGCAAAGACGATTGTACCGCTCACAGTGCTCTCTTAGCGCCGCTTCTGCCGAAAGAAGCCCGGGAGCGGCTCTTAGCTCCGGAGAGCATCGTACCTTCGTCTTTAGCGTCTTTTGTGGTCTACATCCTAGCAGAAAGCTTTTCCACTCTGTCTGGCAAGGAAAACCTGCGGGAGCACAGAAAACATCTGCCATCGTGTTCTGGACGCTGCACGGAGGTCTGCCAAGTGTTTGGCATGAAGGAGAGAAAAGTTGTCCAAAACTGCTTCCAATCGAATATTCATGTGATTGGAAACGTCAGGAAAGTGGTAAGGTACTGTTTTCTATCAGTTGGCAAGCTGCGCACACAATCCCAGTGTTGTACAGCTTCCTTCTTCACCTTTCCGATGCTGCCGCTCTCTCCGGCTCCCGGAGCCGAAGAAGCGGCTTCTTCGCGCAAAGACGATTGTACCGCTCACAGTGCTCTCTTAGCGCCGCTTCTGCCGAAAGAAGCCCGGGAGCGGCTCTTAGCTCCGGAGAGCATCGTACCTTCGTCTTTAGCGTCTTTTGTGGTCTACATCCTAGCAGAAAGCTTTTCCACTCTGTCTGGCAAGGAAAACCTGCGGGAGCACAGAAAACATCTCCCATCGTGTTCTGGACGTTGCACGGAGGTCTGCAAAGTGCTTGGCATGAAGGAAAGAAAAGTTGTCCAAAACAGCTTCCAATCGAATATTCATGTGATTGGAAACGTCAGGAAAGTGTAAGGTACTGTTTTCTATCAGTTGGCAAGCTGCGCACACAATCCCAGTGTTGTACAGCTTCCTTCTTCACCTTTCTGATGCTGCCGCTCTCTCCGGCTCCCGGAGCCGAAGAAGCGGCTTCTTCGCGCAAAGACGATTGTACCGCTCACAGTGCTCTCTTAGCGCCGCTTCTGCCGAAAGAAGCCCGGGAGCGGCTCTTAGCTCCGGAGAGCATCGTACCTTCGTCTTTAGCGTCTTTTGTGGTCTACATCCTAGCAGAAAGCTTTTCCACTCTGTCTGGCAAGGAAAACCTGCGGGAGCACAGAAAACATCTCCCATCGTGTTCTGGACGTTGCACGGAGGTCTGCCAAGTGTTTGGCATGAAGGAAAGAAAAGTTGTCCAAAACAGCTTCCAATCGAATATTCATGTGATTGGAAACGTCAGGAAAGTGGTAAGGTACTGTTTTCTATCCGTTGGCAAGCTGCGCACACAATCCCAGTGTTGTACAGCTTCCTTCTTCACCTTTCCGATGCTGCCGCTCTCTCCGGCTCCCGGAGCCGAAGAAGCGGCTTCTTCGCGCAAAGACGATTGTACCGCTCACAGTGCTCTCTTAGCGCCGCTTCTGCCGAAAGAAGCCCGGGAGCGGCTCTTAGCTCCGGACAGCATCGTACCTTCGTCTTTAGCGTCTTTTGTGGTCTACATCCTAGCAGAAAGCTTTTCCACTCTGTCTGGCAAGGAAAACCTGCGGGAGCACAGAAAACATCTCCCATCGTGTTCTGGACGTTGCACGGAGGTCTGCCAAGTGTTTGGCATGAAGGAAAGAAAAGTTGTCCAAAACAGCTTCCAATCGAATATTCATGTGATTGGAAACGTCAGGAAAGTGGTAAGGTACTGTTTTCTATCCGTTGGCAAGCTGCGCACACAATCCCACTGTTGTACAGCTTCCTTCTTCACCTTTCCGATGCTGCCGCTCTCTCCGGCTCCCGGAGCCGAAGAAGCGGCTTCTTCGCGCAAAGACGATTGTACCGCTCACAGTGCTCTCTTAGCGCCGCTTCTGCCGAAAGAAGCCCGGGAGCGGCTCTTAGCTCTGGAGAGCATCGTACCTTTGTCTTTAGCGTCTTTTGTGGTCTACATCCTAGCAGAAAGCTTTTCCACTCTGTCTGGCAAGGAAAACCTGCGGGAGCACAGAAAACATCTCCCATCGTGTTATGGATGTTGCACGGAGGTCTGCCAAGTGTTTGGCATGAAGGAAAGAAAAGTTGTCCAAAACAGCTTCCAATCGAATATTCATGTGATTGGAAACGTCAGGAAAGTGGTAAGGTACTGTTTTCTATCAGTTGGCAAGCTGCGCACACAATCCCAGTGTTGTACAGCTTCCTTCTTCACCTTTCCGATGCTGCCGCTCTCTCTGGCTCCCGGAGCCGAAGAAGCGGCTTCTTCACGCAAAGACGATTGTACCGCTCACAGTGCTCTCTTAGCGCCGCTTCTGCCGAAAGAAGCCCGGGAGCGGCTCTTAGCTCCGGAGAGCATCGTACCTTCGTCTTTAGCGTCTTTTGTGGTCTACATCCTAGCAGAAATCTTTTCCACTCTGTCTGGCAAGGAAAACCTGCGGGAGCACAGAAAACATCTCCCATCGTGTTCTGGACGCTGCACGGAGGTCTGCCAAGTGTTTGGCATGAAGGAAAGAAAAGTTGTCCAAAACAGCTTCTTATCGAATATTCATGTGATTGGAAATGTCAGGAAAGTGTAAGGTACTGTTTTCTATCAGTTGGCAAGCTGCGCACACAATCCCAGTGTTGTACAGCTTCCTTCTTCACCTTTGCGATGCTGCCGCTCTCTCCGGCTCCCGGAGCCGAAGAAGCGGCTTCTTCGCGCAAAGACGATTGTACCGCTCACAGTGCTCTCTTAGCGCCGCTTCTGCCGAAAGAAGCCCGGGAGCGGCTCTTAGCTCCGGAGAGCATCGTACCTTCGTCTTTAGCGTCTTTTGTGGTCTACATGCTAGCAGAAAGCTTTTCCACTCTGTCTGGCAAGGAAAACCTGAGGGAGCACAGAAAACATCTCCCATCGTGTTCTGGACGTTGCACGGAGGTCTGCCAAGTGCTTGGCATGAAGGAAAGAAAAGTTGTCCAGAACAGATTCCAATCGAATATTCATGTGATTGGAAACGTCAGGAAAGTGGTAAGGTACTGTTTTCTATCAGTTGGAAAGTTGCGCACACAATCCCAGTGTTGTACAGCTTCCTTCTTCACCTTTCCGATGCTGCCGCTCTCTCCGGCTCCCGGAGCCGAAGAAGCGGCTTCTTTGCGCAAAGACGATTGTACCGCTCACAGTGCTCTCTTAGCGCCGCTTCTGCCGAAAGAAGCCCGGGAGCGGCTCTTAGCTCCGGAGAGCATCGTACCTTCGTCTTTAGCGTCTTTTGTGGTCTACATCCTAGCAGAAAGCTTTTCCACTCTGTCTGGCAAGGAAAACCTGCGGGAGCACAGAAAACATCTGCCATCGTGTTCTGGACGTTGCACGGAGGTCTGCCAAGTGTTTGGCATGAAGGAGAGAAAAGTTGTCCAAAACTGCTTCCAATCGAATATTCATGTGATTGGAAACGTCAGGAAAGTGGTAAGGTACTGTTTTCTATCAGTTGGCAAGCTGCGCACACAATCCCAGTGTTGTACAGCTTCCTTCTTCACCTTTCCGATGCTGCCGCTCTCTCCGGCTCCCGGAGCCGAAGAAGCGGCTTCTTCGCGCAAAGACGATTGTACCGCTCACAGTGCTCTCTTAGCGCCGCTTCTGCCGAAAGAAGCCCGGGAGCGGCTCTTAGCTCCGGAGAGCATCGTACCTTCGTCTTTAGCGTCTTTTGTGGTCTACATCCTAGCAGAAAGCTTTTCCACTCTGTCTGGCAAGGAAAACCTGCGGGAGCACAGAAAACATCTCCCATCGTGTTCTGGACGTTGCACGGAGGTCTGCAAAGTGTTTGGCATGAAGGAAAGAAAAGTTGTCCAAAACAGCTTCCAATCGAATATTCATGTGATTGGAAACGTCAGGAAAGTGTAAGGTACTGTTTTCTATCAGTTGGAAAATTGCGCACACAATCCCAGTGTTGTACAGCTTCCTTCTTCACCTTTCTGATGCTGCCGCTCTCTCCGGCTCCCGGAGCCGAAGAAGCGGCTTCTTCGCGCAAAGACGATTGTACCGCTCACAGTGCTCTCTTAGCGCCGCTTCTGCCGAAAGAAGCCCGGGAGCGGCTCTTAGCTCCGGAGAGCATCGTACCTTCGTCTTTAGCGTCTTTTGTGGTCTACATCCTAGCAGAAAGCTTTTCCACTCTGTCTGGCAAGGAAAACCTGCGGGAGCACAGAAAACATCTGCCATCGTGTTCTGGACGTTGCACGGAGGTCTGCCAAGTGTTTGGCATGAAGGAAAGAAAAGTTGTCCAAAACAGCTTCCAATCGAATATTCATGTGATTGGAAACGTCAGGAAAGTGGTAAGGTACTGTTTTCTATCCGTTGGCAAGCTGCGCACACAATCCCAGTGTTGTACAGCTTCCTTCTTCACCTTTCCGATGCTGCCGCTCTCTCCGGCTCCCGGAGCCGAAGAAGCGGCTTCTTCGCGCAAAGACGACTGTACCGCTCACAGTGCTCTCTTAGCGCCGCTTCTGCCGAAAGAAGCCCGGGAGCGGCTCTTAGCTCCGGACAGCATCGTACCTTCGTCTTTAGCGTCTTTTGTGGTCTACATCCTAGCAGAAAGCTTTTCCACTCTGTCTGGCAAGGAAAACCTGCGGGAGCACAGAAAACATCTCCCATCGTGTTCTGGACGTTGCACGGAGGTCTGCCAAGTGTTTGGCATGAAGGAAAGAAAAGTTGTCCAAAACAGCTTCCAATCGAATATTCATGTGATTGGAAACGTCAGGAAAGTGGTAAGGTACTGTTTTCTATCCGTTGGCAAGCTGCGCACACAATCCCACTGTTGTACAGCTTCCTTCTTCACCTTTCCGATGCTGCCGCTCTCTCCGGCTCCCGGAGCCGAAGAAGCGGCTTCTTCGCGCAAAGACGATTGTACCGCTCACAGTGCTCTCTTAGCGCCGCTTCTGCCGATAGAAGCCCGGGAGCGGCTCTTAGCTCTGGAGAGCATCGTACCTTTGTCTTTAGCGTCTTTTGTGGTCTACATCCTAGCAGAAAGCTTTTCCACTCTGTCTGGCAAGGAAAACCTGCGGGAGCACAGAAAACATCTCCCATCGTGTTATGGACGCTGCACGGAGGTCTGCCAAGTGTTTGGCATGAAGGAAAGAAAAGTTGTCCAAAACAGCTTCCAATCGAATATTCATGTGATTGGAAACGTCAGGAAAGTGGTAAGGTACTGTTTTCTATCAGTTGGCAAGCTGCGCACACAATCCCAGTGTTGTACAGCTTCCTTCTTCACCTTTCCGATGCTGCCGCTCTCTCTGGCTCCCGGAGCCGAAGAAGCGGCTTCTTCACGCAAAGACGATTGTACCGCTCACAGTGCTCTCTTAGCGCCGCTTCTGCCGAAAGAAGCCCGGGAGCGGCTCTTAGCTCCGGAGAGCATCGTACCTTCGTCTTTAGCGTCTTTTGTGGTCTACATCCTAGCAGAAAGCTTTTCCACTCTGTCTGGCAAGGAAAACCTGCGGGAGCACAGAAAACATCTCCCATCGTGTTCAGGACATTGCACGGAGGTCTGCCAAGTGTTTGGCATGAAGGAAAGAAAAGTTGTCCAAAACAGCTTCCAATCGAATATTCATGTGATTGGAAACGTCAGGAAAGTGGTAAGGTACTGTTTTCTATCAGTTGGAAAGTTGCGCACACAATCCCAGTGTTGTACAGCTTCCTTCTTCACCTTTCCGATGCTGCCGCTCTCTCCGGCTCCCGGAGCCGAAGAAGCGGCTTCTTCGCGCAAAGACGATTGTACCGCTCACAGTGCTCTCTTAGCGCCGCTTCTGCCGAAAGAAGCCCGGGAGCGGCTCTTAGCTCCGGAGAGCATCGTACCTTCGTCTTTAGCGTCTTTTGTGGTCTACATGCTAGCAGAAAGCTTTTCCACTCTGTCTGGCAAGGAAAACCTGAGGGAGCACAGAAAACATCTCCCATCGTGTTCTGGACGTTGCACGGAGGTCTGCCAAGTGCTTGGCATGAAGGAAAGAAAAGTTGTCCAAAACAGCTTCCAATCGAATATTCATGTGATTGGAAACGTCAGGAAAGTGGTAAGGTACTGTTTTCTATCAGTTGGAAAGTTGCGCACACAATCCCAGTGTTGTACAGCTTCCTTCTTCACCTTTCCGATGCTGCCGCTCTCTCCGGCTCCCGGAGCCGAAGAAGCGGCTTCTTCGCGCAAAGACGATTGTACCGCTCACAGTGCTCTCTTAGCGCCGCTTCTGCCGAAAGAAGCCCGGGAGCGGCTCTTAGCTCCGGACAGCATCGTACCTTCGTCTTTAGCGTCTTTTGTGGTCTACATCCTAGCAGAAAGCTTTTCCACTCTGTCTGGCAAGGAAAACCTGCGGGAGCACAGAAAACATCTGCCATCGTGTTCTGGACGTTGCACGGAGGTCTGCCAAGTGTTTGGCATGAAGGAGAGAAAAGTTGTCCAAAACTGCTTCCAATCGAATATTCATGTGATTGGAAACGTCAGGAAAGTGGTAAGGTACTGTTTTCTATCAGTTGGCAAGCTGCGCACACAATCCCAGTGTTGTACAGCTTCCTTCTTCACCTTTCCGATGCTGCCGCTCTCTCCGGCTCCCGGAGCCGAAGAAGCGGCTTCTTCGCGCAAAGACGATTGTACCGCTCACAGTGCTCTCTTAGCGCCGCTTCTGCCGAAAGAAGCCCGGGAGCGGCTCTTAGCTCCGGAGAGCATCGTACCTTCGTCTTTAGCGTCTTTTGTGGTCTACATCCTAGCAGAAAGCTTTTCCACTCTGTCTGGCAAGGAAAACCTGCGGGAGCACAGAAAACATCTCCCATCGTGTTCTGGACGTTGCACGGAGGTCTGCAAAGTGTTTGGCATGAAGGAAAGAAAAGTTGTCCAAAACAGCTTCCAATCGAATATTCATGTGATTGGAAACGTCAGGAAAGTGTAAGGTACTGTTTTCTATCAGTTGGAAAATTGCGCACACAATCCCAGTGTTGTACAGCTTCCTTCTTCACCTTTCCGATGCTGCCGCTCTCTCCGGCTCCCGGAGCCGAAGAAGCGGCTTCTTCGCGCAAAGACGATTGTACCGCTCACAGTGCTCTCTTAGCGCCGCTTCTGCCGAAAGAAGCCCGGGAGCGGCTCTTAGCTCCGGAGAGCATCGTACCTTCGTCTTTAGCGTCTTTTGTGGTCTACATCCTAGCAGAAAGCTTTTCCACTCTGTCTGGCAAGGAAAACCTGCGGGAGCACAGAAAACATCTCCCATCGTGTTCTGGACGTTGCACGGAGGTCTGCCAAGTGTTTGGCATGAAGGAAAGAAAAGTTGTCCAAAACAGCTTCCAATCGAATATTCATGTGATTGGAAACGTCAGGAAAGTGGTAAGGTACTGTTTTCTATCCGTTGGCAAGCTGCGCACACAATCCCACTGTTGTACAGCTTCCTTCTTCACCTTTCCGATGCTGCCGCTCTCTCCGGCTCCCGGAGCCGAAGAAGCGGCTTCTTCGCGCAAAGACGATTGTACCGCTCACAGTGCTCTCTTAGCGCCGCTTCTGCCGAAAGAAGCCCGGGAGCGGCTCTTAGCTCCAGACAGCATCGTACATTCGTCTTTAGCGTCTTTTGTGGTCTACATCCTAGAAGAAAGCTTTTCCACTCTGTCTGGCAAGGAAAACCTGCGGGAGCACAGAAAACATCTCCCATCGTGTTCTGGACGTTGCACGGAGGTCTGCCAAGTGTTTGGCATGAAGGAAAGAAAAGTTGTCCAAAACAGCTTCCAATCGAATATTCATGTGATTGGAAACGTCAGGAAAGTGGTAAGGTACTGTTTTCTATCCGTTGGCAAGCTGCGCACACAATCCCAGTGTTGTACAGCTTCCTTCTTCACCTTTCCGATGCTGCCGCTCTCTCCGGCTCCCGGAGCCGAAGAAGCGGCTTCTTCGCGCAAAGACGATTGTACCGCTCACAGTGCTCTCTTAGCGCCGCTTCTGCCGAAAGAAGCCCGGGAGCGGCTCTTAGCTCTGGAGAGCATCGTACCTTTGTCTTTAGCGTCTTTTGTGGTCTACATCCTAGCAGAAAGCTTTTCCACTCTGTCTGGCAAGGAAAACCTGCGGGAGCACAGAAAACATCTCCCATCGTGTTATGGATGTTGCACGGAGGTCTGCCAAGTGTTTGGCATGAAGGAAAGAAAAGTTGTCCAAAACAGCTTCCAATCGAATATTCATGTGATTGGAAACGTCAGGAAAGTGGTAAGGTACTGTTTTCTATCCGTTGGCAAGCTGCGCACACAATCCCAGTGTTGTACAGCTTCCTTCTTCACCTTTCTGATGCTGCCGCTCTCTCTGGCTCCCGGAGCCGAAGAAGCGGCTTCTTCACGCAAAGACGATTGTACCGCTCACAGTGCTCTCTTAGCGCTGCTTCTGCCGAAAGAAGCCCGGGAGCGGCTCTTAGCTCCGGACAGCATCGTACCTTCGTCTTTAGCGTCTTTTGTGGTCTACATCCTAGCAGAAAGCTTTTCCACTCTGTCTGGCAAGGAAAACCTGCGGGAGCACAGAAAACATCTCCCATCGTGTTCTGGACGCTGCACGGAGGTCTGCCAAGTGTTTGGCATGAAGGAAAGAAAAGTTGTCCAAAACAGCTTCTTATCGAATATTCATGTGATTGGAAATGTCAGGAAAGTGTAAGGTACTGTTTTCTATCAGTTGGCAAGCTGCGCACACAATCCCAGTGTTGTACAGCTTCCTTCTTCACCTTTCCGATGCTGCCGCTCTCTCCGGCTCCCGGAGCCGAAGAAGCGGCTTCTTCGCGCAAAGACGACTGTACCGCTCACAGTGCTCTCTTAGCGCCGCTTCTGCCGAAAGAAGCCCGGGAGCGGCTCTTAGCTCCGGAGAGCATCGTACCTTCGTCTTTAGCGTCTTTTGTGGTCTACATCCTAGCAGAAAGCTTTTCCATTCTGTCTGGCAAGGAAAACCTGCGGGAGCACAGAAAACATCTCCCATCGTGTTCTGGACGTTGCACGGAGGTCTGCCAAGTGTTTGGCATGAAGGAAAGAAAAGTTGTCCAAAACAGCTTCCAATCGAATATTCATGTGATTGGAAACGTCAGGAAAGTGTAAGGTACTGTTTTCTATCAGTTGGCAAGCTGCGCACACAATCCCAGTGTTGTACAGCTTCCTTCTTCACCTTTCCGATGCTGCCGCTCTCTCCGGCTCCCGGAGCCGAAGAAGCGGCTTCTTCGCGCAAAGACGACTGTACCGCTCACAGTGCTCTCTTAGCGCCGCTTCTGCCGAAAGAAGCCCGGGAGAGGCGCTTAGCTCCGGAGAGCATCGTACCTTCGTCTTTAGCGTCTTTTGTGGTCTACATCCTAGCAGAAAGCTTTTCCACTCTGTCTGGCAAGGAAAACCTGCGGGAGCACAGAAAACATCTCCAATCGTGTTCTGGACGTTGCACGGAGGTCTGCCAAGTGTTTGGCATGAAGGAAAGAAAAGTTGTCCAAAACAGCTTCCAATCGAATATTCATGTGATTGGAAACGTCAGGAAAGTGTAAGGTACTGTTTTCTATCAGTTGGCAAGCTGCGCACACAATCCCAGTGTTGTACAGCTTCCTTCTTCACCTTTCCGATGCTGCCGCTCTCTCCGGCTCCCGGAGCCGAAGAAGCGGCTTCTTCGCGCAAAGACGACTGTACCGCTCACAGTGCTCTCTTAGTGCCGCTTCTGCCGAAAGAAGCCCGGGAGCGGCTCTTAGCTCCGGAGAGCATCGTACCTTCGTCTTTAGCGTCTTTTGTGGTCTACATCCTAGCAGAAAGCTTTTCCACTCTGTCTGGCAAGGAAAACCTGCGGGAGCACAGAAAACATCTCCCATCGTGTTCAGGACGTTGCACGGAGGTCTGCCAAGTGTTTGGCATGAAGGAAAGAAAAGTTGTCCAAAACAGCTTCCAATCGAATATTCATGTGATTGGAAACGTCAGGAAAGTGGTAAGGTACTGTTTTCTATCCGTTGGCAAGCTGCGCACACAATCCCACTGTGGTACAGCTTCCTTCTTCACCTTTCCGATGCTGCCGCTCTCTCCGGCTCCCAGAGCCGAAGAAGCGGCTTCTTCGCGCAAAGACGATTGTACCGCTCACAGTGCTCTCTTAGCGCCGCTTCTGCCGAAAGAAGCCCGGGAGCGGCTCTTAGCTCTGGAGAGCATCGTACCTTTGTCTTTAGCGTCTTTTGTGGTCTACATCCTAGCAGAAAGCTTTTCCACTCTGTCTGGCAAGGAAAACCTGCGGGAGCACAGAAAACATCTCCCATCGTATTCTGGACGTTGCACGGAGGTCTGCCAAGTGTTTGGCATGAAGGAAAGAAAAGTTGTCCAAAACAGCTTCCAATCGAATATTCATGTGATTGGAAACATCAGGAAAGTGTAAGGTACTGTTTTCTATCAGTTGGCAAGCTGCGCACACAATCCCAGTGTTGTACAGCTTCCTTCTTCACCTTTCCGATGCTGCCGCTCTCTCTGGCTCCCGGAGCCGAAGAAGCGGCTTCTTCACGCAAAGACGATTGTACCGCTCATAGTGCTCTCTTAGCGCCGCTTCTGCCGAAAGAAGCCCGGGAGCGGCTCTTAGCTCCGGACAGCATCGTACCTTCGTCTTTAGCGTCTTTTGTGGTCTACATCCTAGCAGAAAGCTTTTCCACTCTGTCTGGCAAGGAAAACCTGCGGGAGCACAGAAAACATCTCCCATCGTGTTCTGGACCCTGCACGGAGGTCTGCCAAGTGTTTGGCATGAAGGAAAGAAAAGTTGTCCAAAACAGCTTCTTATCGAATATTCATGTGATTGGAAATGTCAGGAAAGTGTAAGGTACTGTTTTCTATCAGTTGGCAAGCTGCGCACACAATCCCAGTGTTGTACAGCTTCCTTCTTCACCTTTCCGATGCTGCCGCTCTCTCCGGCTCCCGGAGCCGAAGAAGCGGCTTCTTCGCGCAAAGACGACTGTACCGCTCACAGTGCTCTCTTAGCGCCGCTTCTGCCGAAAGAAGCCCGGGAGCGGCTCTTAGCTCCGGAGAGCATCGTACCTTCGTCTTTAGCGTCTTTTGTGGTCTACATCCTAGCAGAAAGCTTTTCCATTCTGTCTGGCAAGGAAAACCTGCGGGAGCACAGAAAACATCTCCCATCGTGTTCTGGACGTTGCACGGAGGTCTGCCAAGTGTTTGGCATGAAGGAAAGAAAAGTTGTCCAAAACAGCTTCCAATCGAAGATTCATGTGATTGGAAACGTCAGGAAAGTGTAAGGTACTGTTTTCTATCAGTTGGCAAGCTGCGCACACAATCCCAGTGTTGTACAGCTTCCTTCTTCACCTTTCCGATGCTGCCGCTCTCTCCGGCTCCCGGAGCCGAAGAAGCGGCTTCTTCGCGCAAAGACGACTGTACCGCTCACAGTGCTCTCTTAGCGCCGCCTCTGCCGAAAGAAGCCCGGGAGAGGCGCTTAGCTCCGGAGAGCATCGTACCTTCGTCTTTAGCGTCTTTTGTGGTCTACATCCTAGCAGAAAGCTTTTCCATTCTGTCTGGCAAGGAAAACCTGCGGGAGCACAGAAAACATCTCCAATCGTGTTCTGGACGTTGCACGGAGGTCTGCCAAGTGTTTGGCATGAAGGAAAGAAAAGTTTTCCAAAACAGCTTCCAATCGAATATTCATGTGATTGGAAACGTCAGGAAAGTGTAAGGTACTGTTTTCTATCAGTTGGCAAGCTGCGCACACAATCCCAGTGTTGTACAGCTTCCTTCTTCACCTTTCCGATGCTGCCGCTCTCTCCGGCTCCCGGAGCCGAAGAAGCGGCTTCTTCGCGCAAAGACGACTGTACCGCTCACAGTGCTCTCTTAGCGCCGCTTCTGCCGAAAGAAGCCCGGGAGCGGCTCTTAGCTCCGGAGAGCATCGTACCTTCGTCTTTAGCGTCTTTTGTGGTCTACATCCTAGCAGAAAGCTTTTCCACTCTGTCTGGCAAGGAAAACCTGCGGGAGCACAGAAAACATCTGCCATCGTGTTCTGGACATTGCACGGAGGTCTGCCAAGTGTTTGGCATGAAGGAAAGAAAAGTTGTCCAAAACAGCTTCCAATCGAATATTCATGTGATTGGAAACGTCAGGAAAGTGGTAAGGTACTGTTTTCTATCAGTTGGCAAGCTGCGCACACAATCCCAGTGTTGTACAGCTTCCTTCTTCACCTTTCCGATGCTGCCGCTCTCGCCGGCTCCCGGAGCCGAAGAAGCGGCTTCTTCGCGCAAAGACGACTGTACCGCTCACAGTGCTCTCTTAGCGCCGCTTCTGCCGAAAGAAGCCCGGGAGCGGCTCTTAGCTCCGGAGAGCATCGTACCTTCGTCTTTAGCGTCTTTTGTAGTCTACATCCTAGCAGAAAGCTTTTCCACTCTGTCTGGCAAGGAAAACCTGCGGGAGCACAGAAAACATCTCCCATCGTGTTCTGGACGTTGCACGGAGGTCTGCCAAGTGTTTGGCATGAAGGAAAGAAAAGTTGTCCAAAACAGCTTCCAATCGAATATTCATGTGATTGGAAACGTCAGGAAAGTGTAAGGTACTGTTTTCTATCAGTTGGCAAGCTGCGCACACAATCCCAGTGTTGTACAGCTTCCTTCTTCACCTTTCCGATGCTGCCGCTCTCTCCGGCTCCCGGAGCCGAAGAAGCGGCTTCTTCGCGCAAAGACGACTGTACCGCTCACAGTGCTCTCTTAGCGCCGCTTCTGCCGAAAGAAGCCCGGCAGCGGCGCTTAGCTCCGGAGAGCATCGTACCTTCGTCTTTAGCGTCTTTTGTGGTCTACATCCTAGCAGAAAGCTTTTCCACTCTGTCTGGCAAGGAAAACCTGCGGGAGCACAGAAAACATCTCCCATCGTGTTCTGGACGTTGCACGGAGGTCTGCCAAGTGCTTGGCATGAAGGAAAGAAAAGTTGTCCAGAACAGCTTCCAATCGAATATTCATGTGATTGGAAACGTCAGGAAAGTGGTAAGGTACTGTTTTCTATCAGTTGGCAAGCTGCGCAAACAATCCCAGTGTTGTACAGCTTCCTTCTTCACCTTTCCGATGCTGCCGCTCTCTCCGGCTCCCGGAGCCGAAGAAGCGGCTTCTTCGCGCAAAGACGACTGTACCGCTCTCAGTGCTCTCTTAGCGCCGCTTCTGCCGAAAGAAGCCCGGGAGCGGCTCTTAGCTCCGGAGAGCATCGTACCTTCGTCTTTAGCGTCTTTTGTGGTCTACATCCTAGCAGAAAGCTTTTCCATTCTGTCTGGCAAGGAAAACCTGCGGGAGCACAGAAAACATCTCCCATCGTGTTCTCTACGTTGCACGGAGGTCTGCCAAGTGTTTGGCATGAAGGAAAGAAAAGTTGTCCAAAACAGCTTCCAATCGAATATTCATGTGATTGGAAACGTCAGGAAAGTGGTAAGGTACTGTTTTCTATCAGTTGGCAAGCTGCGCACACAATCCCAGTGTTGTACAGCTTCCTTCTTCACCTTTCCGATGCTGCCGCTCTCTCCGGCTCCCGGAGCCGAAGAAGCGGCTTCTTCGCGCAAAGACGATTGTACCGCTCACAGTGCTCTCTTAGCGCCGCTTCTGCCGAAAGAAGCCCGGCAGCGGCTCTTAGCTCCGGACAGCATCGTACCTTCGTCTTTAGCGTCTTTTGTGGTCTACATCCTAGCAGAAAGCTTTTCCACTCTGTCTGGCAAGGAAAACCTGCGGGAGCACAGAAAACATCTCCCATCGTGTTCTGGACGTTGCACGGAGGTCTGCCAAGTGTTTGGCATGAAGGAAAGAAAAGTTGTCCAAAACAGCTTCCAATCGAATATTCATGTGATTGGAAACGTCAGGAAAGTGGTAAGGTACTGTTTTCTATCCGTTGGCAAGCTGCGCACACAATCCCAGTGTTGTACAGCTTCCTTCTTCACCTTTCCGATGCTGCCGCTCTCTCCGGCTCCCGGAGCCGAAGAAGCGGCTTCTTCGCGCAAAGACGATTGTACCGCTCACAGTGCTCTCTTAGCGCCGCTTCTGCCGAAAGAAGCCCGGGAGCGGCTCTTAGCTCTGGAGAGCATCGTACCTTTGTCTTTAGCGTCTTTTGTGGTCTACATCCTAGCAGAAAGCTTTTCCACTCTGTCTGGCAAGGAAAACCTGCGGGAGCACAGAAAACATCTCCCATCGTGTTCTGGACGTTGCACGGAGGTCTGCCAAGTGTTTGGCATGAAGGAAAGAAAAGTTGTCCAAAACAGCTTCCAATCGAATATTCATGTGATTGGAAACGTCAGGAAAGTGGTAAGGTACTGTTTTCTATCAGTTGGCAAGCTGCGCACACAATCCCAGTGTTGTACAGCTTCCTTCTTCACCTTTCCGATGCTGCCGCTCTCTCTGGCTCCCGGAGCCGAAGAAGCGGCTTCTTCACGCAAAGACGATTGTACCGCTCACAGTGCTCTCTTAGCGCCGCTTCTGCCGAAAGAAGCCCGGGAGCGGCTCTTAGCTCCGGACAGCATCGTACCTTCGTCTTTAGCGTCTTTTGTGGTCTACATCCTAGCAGAAAGCTTTTCCACTCTGTCTGGCAAGGAAAACCTGCGGGAGCACAGAAAACATCTCCCATCGTGTTCTGGACGCTGCACGGAGGTCTGCCAAGTGTTTGGCATGAAGGAAAGAAAAGTTGTCCAAAACAGCTTCTTATCGAATATTCATGTGATTGGAAATGTCAGGAAAGTGTAAGGTACTGTTTTCTATCAGTTGGCAAGCTGCGCACACAATCCCAGTGTTGTACAGCTTCCTTCTTCACCTTTCCGATGCTGCCGCTCTCTCCGGCTCCCGGAGCCGAAGAAGCGGCTTCTTCGCGCAAAGACGACTGTACCGCTCACAGTGCTCTCTTAGCGCCGCTTCTGCCGAAAGAAGCCCGGGAGCGGCTCTTAGCTCCGGAGAGCATCGTACCTTCGTCTTTAGCGTCTTTTGTGGTCTACATCCTAGCAGAAAGCTTTTCCATTCTGTCTGGCAAGGAAAACCTGCGGGAGCACAGAAAACATCTCCCATCGTGTTCTGGACGTTGCACGGAGGTCTGCCAAGTGTTTGGCATGAAGGAAAGAAAAGTTGTCCAAAACAGCTTCCAATCGAAGATTCATGTGATTGGAAACGTCAGGAAAGTGTAAGGTACTGTTTTCTATCAGTTGGCAAGCTGCGCACACAATCCCAGTGTTGTACAGCTTCCTTCTTCACCTTTCCGATGCTGCCGCTCTCTCCGGCTCCCGGAGCCGAAGAAGCGGCTTCTTCGCGCAAAGACGACTGTACCGCTCACAGTGCTCTCTTAGCGCCGCTTCTGCCGAAAGAAGCCCGGGAGAGGCGCTTAGCTCCGGAGAGCATCGTACCTTCGTCTTTAGCGTCTTTTGTGGTCTACATCCTAGCAGAAAGCTTTTCCATTCTGTCTGGCAAGGAAAACCTGCGGGAGCACAGAAAACATCTCCAATCGTGTTCTGGACGTTGCACGGAGGTCTGCCAAGTGTTTGGCATGAAGGAAAGAAAAGTTGTCCAAAACAGCTTCCAATCGAATATTCATGTGATTGGAAACGTCAGGAAAGTGTAAGGTACTGTTTTCTATCAGTTGGCAAGCTGCGCACACAATCCCAGTGTTGTACAGCTTCCTTCTTCACCTTTCCGATGCTGCCGCTCTCTCCGGCTCCCGGAGCCGAAGAAGCGGCTTCTTCGCGCAAAGACGACTGTACCGCTCACAGTGCTCTCTTAGTGCCGCTTCTGCCGAAAGAAGCCCGGGAGCGGCTCTTAGCTCCGGAGAGCATCGTACCTTCGTCTTTAGCGTCTTTTGTGGTCTACATCCTAGCAGAAAGCTTTTCCACTCTGTCTGGCAAGGAAAACCTGCGGGAGCACAGAAAACATCTGCCATCGTGTTCTGGACATTGCACGGAGGTCTGCCAAGTGCTTGGCATGAAGGAAAGAAAAGTTGTCCAAAACAGCTTCCAATCGAATATTCATGTGATTGGAAACGTCAGGAAAGTGGTAAGGTACTGTTTTCTATCAGTTGGCAAGCTGCGCACACAATCCCAGTGTTGTACAGCTTCCTTCTTCACCTTTCCGATGCTGCCGCTCTCTCCGGCTCCCGGAGCCGAAGAAGCGGCTTCTTCGCGCAAAGACGACTGTACCGCTCACAGTGCTCTCTTAGCGCCGCTTCTGCCGAAAGAAGCCCGGGAGCGGCTCTTAGCTCCGGAGAGCATCGTACCTTCGTCTTTAGCGTCTTTTGTGGTCTACATCCTAGCAGAAAGCTTTTCCACTCTGTCTGGCAAGGAAAACCTGCGGGAGCACAGAAAACATCTCCCATCGTGTTCTGGACGTTGCACGGAGGTCTGCCAAGTGCTGGGCATGAAGGAAAGAAAAGTTGTCCAGAACAGCTTCCAATCGAATATTCATGTGATTGGAAACGTCAGGAAAGTGGTAAGGTACTGTTTTCTATCAGTTGGCAAGCTGCGCAAACAATCCCAGTGTTGTACAGCTTCCTTCTTCACCTTTCCGATGCTGCCGCTCTCTCCGGCTCCCGGAGCCGAAGAAGCGGCTTCTTCGCGCAAAGACGACTGTACCGCTCTCAGTGCTCTCTTAGCGCCGCTTCTGCCGAAAGAAGCCCGGGAGCGGCTCTTAGCTCCGGAGAGCATCGTACCTTCGTCTTTAGCGTCTTTTGTGGTCTACATCCTAGCAGAAAGCTTTTCCATTCTGTCTGGCAAGGAAAACCTGCGGGAGCACAGAAAACATCTCCCATCGTGTTCTGTACGTTGCACGGAGGTCTGCCAAGTGTTTGGCATGAAGGAAAGAAAAGTTGTCCAAAACAGCTTCCAATCGAATATTCATGTGATTGGAAACGTCAGGAAAGTGGTAAGGTACTGTTTTCTATCAGTTGGCAAGCTGCGCACACAATCCCAGTGTTGTACAGCTTCCTTCTTCACCTTTCCGATGCTGCCGCTCTCTCCGGCTCCCGGAGCCGAAGAAGCGGCTTCTTCGCGCAAAGACGATTGTACCGCTCACAGTGCTCTCTTAGCGCCGCTTCTGCCGAAAGAAGCCCGGCAGCGGCTCTTAGCTCCGGACAGCATCGTACCTTCGTCTTTAGCGTCTTTTGTGGTCTACATCCTAGCAGAAAGCTTTTCCACTCTGTCTGGCAAGGAAAACCTGCGGGAGCACAGAAAACATCTCCCATCGTGTTCTGGACGTTGCACGGAGGTCTGCCAAGTGTTTGGCATGAAGGAAAGAAAAGTTGTCCAAAACAGCTTCCAATCGAATATTCATGTGATTGGAAACGTCAGGAAAGTGGTAAGGTACTGTTTTCTATCCGTTGGCAAGCTGCGCACACAATCCCAGTGTTGTACAGCTTCCTTCTTCACCTTTCCGATGCTGCCGCTCTCTCCGGCTCCCGGAGCCGAAGAAGCGGCTTCTTCGCGCAAAGACGATTGTACCGCTCACAGTGCTCTCTTAGCGCCGCTTCTGCCAAAAGAAGCCCGGGAGCGGCTCTTAGCTCCGGAGAGCATCGTACCTTTGTCTTTAGCGTCTTTTGTGGTCTACATCCTAGCAGAAAGCTTTTCCACTCTGTCTGGCAAGGAAAACCTGCGGGAGCACAGAAAACATCTCCCATCGTGTTCTGGACGTTGCACGGAGGTCTGCCAAGTGTTTGGCATGAAGGAAAGAAAAGTTGTCCAAAACAGCTTCCAATCGAATATTCATGTGATTGGAAACGTCAGGAAAGTGGTAAGGTACTGTTTTCTATCAGTTGGCAAGCTGCGCACACAATCCCAGTGTTGTACAGCTTCCTTCTTCACCTTTCCGATGCTGCCGCTCTCTCTGGCTCCCGGAGCCGAAGAAGCGGCTTCTTCACGCAAAGACGATTGTACCGCTCACAGTGCTCTCTTAGCGCCGCTTCTGCCGAAAGAAGCCCGGGAGCGGCTCTTAGCTCCGGACAGCATCGTACCTTCGTCTTTAGCGTCTTTTGTGGTCTACATCCTAGCAGAAAGCTTTTCCACTCTGTCTGGCAAGGAAAACCTGCGGGAGCACAGAAAACATCTCCCATCGTGTTCTGGACGCTGCACGGAGGTCTGCCAAGTGTTTGGCATGAAGGAAAGAAAAGTTGTCCAAAACAGCTTCTTATCGAATATTCATGTGATTGGAAATGTCAGGAAAGTGTAAGGTACTGTTTTCTATCAGTTGGCAAGCTGCGCACACAATCCCAGTGTTGTACAGCTTCCTTCTTCACCTTTCCGATGCTGCCGCTCTCTCCGGCTCCCGGAGCCGAAGAAGCGGCTTCTTCGCGCAAAGACGACTGTACCGCTCACAGTGCTCTCTTAGCGCCGCTTCTGCCGAAAGAAGCCCGGGAGCGGCTCTTAGCTCCGGAGAGCATCGTACCTTCGTCTTTAGCGTCTTTTGTGGTCTACATCCTAGCAGAAAGCTTTTCCATTCTGTCTGGCAAGGAAAACCTGCGGGAGCACAGAAAACATCTCCCATCGTGTTCTGGACGTTGCACGGAGGTCTGCCAAGTGTTTGGCATGAAGGAAAGAAAAGTTGTCCAAAACAGCTTCCAATCGAATATTCATGTGATTGGAAACGTCAGGAAAGTGGTAAGGTACTGTTTTCTATCAGTTGGCAAGCTGCGCAAACAATCCCAGTGTTGTACAGCTTCCTTCTTCACCTTTCCGATGCTGCCGCTCTCTCCGGCTCCCGGAGCCGAAGAAGCGGCTTCTTCGCGCAAAGACGACTGTACCGCTCACAGTGCTCTCTTAGCGCCGCTTCTGCCGAAAGAAGCCCGGGAGCGGCTCTTAGCTCCGGAGAGCATCGTACCTTCGTCTTTAGCGTCTTTTGTGGTCTACATCCTAGCAGAAAACTTTTCCATTCTGTCTGGCAAGGAAAACCTGCGGGTGCACAGAAAATATCTCCCATCGTGTTCTGGACGTTGCACGGAGGTCTGCCAAGTGTTTGGCATGAAGGAAAGAAAAGTTGTCCAAAACAGCTTCCAATCGAATATTCATGTGATTGGAAACGTCAGGAAAGTGTAAGGTACTGTTTTCTATCCGTTGGCAAGCTGCGCACACAATCCCAGTGTTGTACAGCTTCCTTCTTCACCTTTCCGATGCTGCCGCTCTCTCCGGCTCCCGGAGCCGAAGAAGCGGCTTCTTCGCGCAAAGACGACTGTACCGCTCACAGTGCTCTCTTAGCGCCGCTTCTGCCGAAAGAAGCCCGGGAGCGGCGCTTAGCTCCGGAGAGCATCGTACCTTCGTCTTTAGCGTCTTTTGTGGTCTACATCCTAGCAGAAAGCTTTTCCATTCTGTCTGGCAAGGAAAACCTGCGGGAGCACAGAAAACATCTCCAATCGTGTTCAGGACGTTGCACGGAGGTCTGCCAAGTGTTTGGCATGAAGGAAAGAAAAGTTGTCCAAAACAGCTTCCAATCGAATATTCATGTGATTGGAAACGTCAGGAAAGTGTAAGGTACTGTTTTCTATCAGTTGGCAAGCTGTGCACACAATCCCAGTGTTGTACAGCTTCCTTCTTCACCTTTCCGATGCTGCCGCTCTCTCCGGCTCCCGGAGCCGAAGAAGCGGCTTCTTCGCGCAAAGACGACTGTACCGCTCACAGTGCTCTCTTAGCGCCGCTTCTGCCGAAAGAAGCCCGGGAGCGGCTCTTAGCTCCGGAGAGCATCGTACCTTCGTCTTTAGCGTCTTTTGTGGTCTACATCCTAGCAGAAAGCTTTTCCACTCTGTCTGGCAAGGAAAACCTGCGGGAGCACAGAAAACATCTCCCATCGTGTTCAGGACGTTGCACGGAGGTCTGCCAAGTGTTTGGCATGAAGGAAAGAAAAGTTGTCCAAAACAGCTTCCAATCGAATATTCATGTGATTGGAAACGTCAGGAAAGTGGTAAGGTACTGTTTTCTATCAGTTGGCAAGCTGCGCACACAATCCCAGTGTTGTACAGCTTCCTTCTTCACCTTTCCGATGCTGCCGCTCTCTCCGGCTCCCGGAGCCGAAGAAGCGGCTTCTTCGCGCAAAGACGATTGTACCGCTCACAGTGCTCTCTTAGCGCCGCTTCTGCCGAAAGAAGCCCGGGAGCGGCGCTTAGCTCCGGACAGCATCGTACCTTCGTCTTTAGCGTCTTTTGTGGTCTACATCCTAGCAGAAAGCTTTTCCACTCTGTCTGGCAAGGAAAACCTGCGGGAGCACAGAAAACATCTCCCATCGTGTTCAGGACGTTGCACGGAGGTCTGCCAAGTGTTTGGCATGAAGGAAAGAAAAGTTGTCCAAAACAGCTTCCAATCGAATATTCATGTGATTGGAAACGTCAGGAAAGTGGTAAGGTACTGTTTTCTATCAGTTGGAAAGTTGCGCACACAATCCCAATGTTGTACAGCTTCCTTCTTCACCTTTCCGATGCTGCCGCTCTCTCCGGCTCCCGGAGCCGAAGAAGCGGCTTCTTCGCGCAAAGACGACTGTACCGCTCACAGTGCTCTCTTAGCGCCGCTTCTGCCGAAAGAAGCCCGGGAGCGGCTCTTAGCTCCGGAGAGCATCGTACCTTCGTCTTTAGCGTCTTTTGTGGTCTACATCCTAGCAGAAAGCTTTTCCACTCTGTCTGGCAAGGAAAACCTGCGGGAGCACAGAAAACATCTGCCATCGTGTTCTGGACGTTGCACGGAGGTCTGCCAAGTGTTTGGCATGAAGGAAAGAAAAGTTGTCCTAAACAGCTTCCAATCGAATATTCATGTGATTGGAAACGTCAGGAAAGTGGTAAGGTACTGTTTTCTATCAGTTGGCAAGCTGCGCACACAATCCCAGTGTTGTACAGCTTCCTTCTTCACCTTTCCGATGCTGCTGCTCTCTCCGGCTCCCGGAGCCGAAGAAGCGGCTTCTTCACGCAAAGACGATTGTACCGCTCACAGTGCTCTCTTAGCGCCGCTTCTGCCGAAAGAAGCCCGGGAGCGGCGCTTAGCTCCGGAGAGCATCGTACCTTCGTCTTTAGCGTCTTTTGTGGTCTACATCCTAGCAGAAAGCTTTTCCACTCTGTCTGGCAAGGAAAACCTGCGGGAGCACAGAAAACATCTCCCATCGTGTTCAGGACGTTGCACGGAGGTCTGCCAAGTGTTTGGCATGAAGGAAAGAAAAGTTGTCCAAAACAGCTTCCAATCGAATATTCATGTGATTGGAAACGTCAGGAAAGTGGTAAGGTACTGTTTTCTATCAGTTGGAAAGTTGCGCACACAATCCCAGTGTTGTACAGCTTCCTTCTTCACCTTTCCGATGCTGCCGCTCTCTCCGGCTCCCGGAGCCGAAGAAGCGGCTTCTTCGCGCAAAGACGATTGTACCGCTCACAGTGCTCTCTTAGCGCCGCTTCTGCCGAAAGAAGCCCGGGAGCGGCTCTTAGCTCCGGACAGCATCGTACCTTCGTCTTTAGCGTCCTTTGTGGTCTACATGCTAGCAGAAAGCTTTTCCACTCTGTCTGGCAAGGAAAACCTGCGGGAGCACAGAAAACATCTCCCATCGTGTTCTGGACGTTGCACGGAGGTCTGCCAAGTGTTTGGCATGAAGGAAAGAAAAGTTGTCCAAAACAGCTTCCAATCGAATATTCATGTGATTGGAAACGTCAGGAAAGTGGTAAGGTACTGTTTTCTATCCGTTGGCAAGCTGCGCACACAATCCCAGTGTTGTACAGCTTCCTTCTTCACCTTTCCGATGCTGCCGCTCTCTCCGGCTCCCGGAGCCGAAGAAGCGGCTTCTTCGCGCAAAGACGATTGTACCGCTCACAGTGCTCTCTTAGCGCCGCTTCTGCCGAAAGAAGCCCGGGAGCGGCTCTTAGCTCCGGACAGCATCGTACCTTCGTCTTTAGCGTCTTTTGTGGTCTACATCCTAGCAGAAAGCTTTTCCACTCTGTCTGGCAAGGAAAACCTGCGGGAGCACAGAAAACATCTCCAATCGTGTTCTGGACGTTGCACGGAGGTCTGCCAAGTGTTTGGCATGAAGGAAAGAAAAGTTGTCCAAAACAGCTTCCAATCGAATATTCATGTGATTGGAAACGTCAGGAAAGTGGTAAGGTACTGTTTTCTATCCGTTGGCAAGCTGCGCACACAATCCCAGTGTTGTACAGCTTCCTTCTTCACCTTTCCGATGCTGCCGCTCTCTCCGGCTCCCAGAGCCGAAGAAGCGGCTTCTTCGCGCAAAGACGATTGTACCGCTCACAGTGCTCTCTTAGCGCCGCTTCTGCCGAAAGAAGCCCGGGAGCGGCTCTTAGCTCTGGAGAGCATCGTACCTTTGTCTTTAGCGTCTTTTGTGGTCTACATCCTAGCAGAAAGCTTTTCCACTCTGTCTGGCAAGGAAAACCTGCGGGAGCACAGAAAACATCTCCCATCGTGTTATGGACGTTGCACGGAGGTCTGCCAAGTGTTTGGCATGAAGGAAAGAAAAGTTGTCCAAAACAGCTTCCAATCGAATATTCATGTGATTGGAAACGTCAGGAAAGTGGTAAGGTACTGTTTTCTATCAGTTGGCAAGCTGCGCACACAATCCCAGTGTTGTACAGCTTCCTTCTTCACCTTTCCGATGCTGCCGCTCTCTCCGGCTCCCGGAGCCGAAGAAGCGGCTTCTTCACGCAAAGACGATTGTACCGCTCACAGTGCTCTCTTAGCGCCGCTTCTGCCGAAAGAAGCCCGGGAGCGGCTCTTAGCTCCGGACAGCATCGTACCTTCGTCTTTAGCGTCTTTTGTGGTCTACATCCTAGCAGAAAGCTTTTCCACTCTGTCTGGCAAGGAAAACCTGCGGGAGCACAGAAAACATCTCCCATCGTGTTCTGGACGCTGCACGGAGGTCTGCCAAGTGTTTGGCATGAAGGAAAGAAAAGTTGTCCAAAACAGCTTCTTATCGAATATTCATGTGATTGGAAATGTCAGGAAAGTGTAAGGTACTGTTTTCTATCAGTTGGCAAGCTGCGCACACAATCCCAGTGTTGTACAGCTTCCTTCTTCACCTTTCCGATGCTGCCGCTCTCTCCGGCTCCCGGAGCCGAAGAAGCGGCTTCTTCGCGCAAAGACGACTGTACCGCTCACAGTGCTCTCTTAGCGCCGCTTCTGCCGAAAGAAGCCCGGGAGCGGCTCTTAGCTCCGGAGAGCATCGTACCTTCGTCTTTAGCGTCTTTTGTGGTCTACATCCTAGCAGAAAGCTTTTCCATTCTGTCTGGCAAGGAAAACCTGCGGGAGCACAGAAAACATCTCCCATCGTGTTCTGGACGTTGCACGGAGGTCTGCCAAGTGTTTGGCATGAAGGAAAGAAAAGTTGTCCAAAACAGCTTCCAATCGAAGATTCATGTGATTGGAAACGTCAGGAAAGTGTAAGGTACTGTTTTCTATCAGTTGGCAAGCTGCGCACACAATCCCAGTGTTGTACAGCTTCCTTCTTCACCTTTCCGATGCTGCCGCTCTCTCCGGCTCCCGGAGCCGAAGAAGCGGCTTCTTCGCGCAAAGACGACTGTACCGCTCACAGTGCTCTCTTAGCGCCGCTTCTGCCGAAAGAAGCCCGGGAGAGGCGCTTAGCTCCGGAGAGCATCGTACCTTCGTCTTTAGCGTCTTTTGTGGTCTACATCCTAGCAGAAAGCTTTTCCATTCTGTCTGGCAAGGAAAACCTGCGGGAGCACAGAAAACATCTCCAATCGTGTTCTGGATGTTGCACGGAGGTCTGCCAAGTGTTTGGCATGAAGGAAAGAAAAGTTGTCCAAAACAGCTTCCAATCGAATATTCATGTGATTGGAAACGTCAGGAAAGTGTAAGGTACTGTTTTCTATCAGTTGGCAAGCTGCGCACACAATCCCAGTGTTGTACAGCTTCCTTCTTCACCTTTCCGATGCTGCCGCTCTCTCCGGCTCCCGGAGCCGAAGAAGCGGCTTCTTCGCGCAAAGACGATTGTACCGCTCACAGTGCTCTCTTAGCGCCGCTTCTGCCGAAAGAAGCCCGGGAGCGGCTCTTAGCTCCGGACAGCATCGTACATTCGTCTTTAGCGTCTTTTGTGGTCTACATCCTAGAAGAAAGCTTTTCCACTCTGTCTGGCAAGGAAAACCTGCGGGAGCACAGAAAACATCTCCCATCGTGTTCTGGACGTTGCACGGAGGTCTGCCAAGTGTTTGGCATGAAGGAAAGAAAAGTTGTCCAAAACAGCTTCCAATCGAATATTCATGTGATTGGAAACGTCAGGAAAGTGGTAAGGTACTGTTTTCTATCCGTTGGCAAGCTGCGCACACAATCCCAGTGTTGTACAGCTTCCTTCTTCACCTTTCCGATGCTGCTGCTCTCTCCGGCTCCCGGAGCCGAAGAAGCGGCTTCTTCGCGCAAAGACGATTGTACCGCTCACAGTGCTCTCTTAGCGCCGCTTCTGCCGAAAGAAGCCCGGGAGCGGCTCTTAGCTCTGGAGAGCATCGTACCTTTGTCTTTAGCGTCTTTTGTGGTCTACATCCTAGCAGAAAGCTTTTCCACTCTGTCTGGCAAGGAAAACCTGCGGGAGCACAGAAAACATCTCCCATCGTGTTATGGATGTTGCACGGAGGTCTGCCAAGTGTTTGGCATGAAGGAAAGAAAAGTTGTCCAAAACAGCTTCCAATCGAATATTCATGTGATTGGAAACGTCAGGAAAGTGGTAAGGTACTGTTTTCTATCCGTTGGCAAGCTGCGCACACAATCCCAGTGTTGTACAGCTTCCTTCTTCACCTTTCTGATGCTGCCGCTCTCTCTGGCTCCCGGAGCCGAAGAAGCGGCTTCCTCACGCAAAGACGATTGTACCGCTCACAGTGCTCTCTTAGCGCTGCTTCTGCCGAAAGAAGCCCGGGAGCGGCTCTTAGCTCCGGACAGCATCGTACCTTCGTCTTTAGCGTCTTTTGTGGTCTACATCCTAGCAGAAAGCTTTTCCACTCTGTCTGGCAAGGAAAACCTGCGGGAGCACAGAAAACATCTCCCATCGTGTTCTGGACGCTGCACGGAGGTCTGCCAAGTGTTTGGCATGAAGGAAAGAAAAGTTGTCCAAAACAGCTTCTTATCGAATATTCATGTGATTGGAAATGTCAGGAAAGTGTAAGGTACTGTTTTCTATCAGTTGGCAAGCTGCGCACACAATCCCAGTGTTGTACAGCTTCCTTCTTCACCTTTCCGATGCTGCCGCTCTCTCCGGCTCCCGGAGCCGAAGAAGCGGCTTCTTCGCGCAAAGACGACTGTACCGCTCACAGTGCTCTCTTAGCGCCGCTTCTGCCGAAAGAAGCCCGGGAGCGGCTCTTAGCTCCGGACAGCATCGTACCTTCGTCTTTAGCGTCTTTTGTGGTCTACATCCTAGCAGAAAGCTTTTCCATTCTGTCTGGCAAGGAAAACCTGCGGGAGCACAGAAAACATCTCCCATCGTGTTCTGGACGTTGCACGGAGGTCTGCCAAGTGTTTGGCATGAAGGAAAGAAAAGTTGTCCAAAACAGCTTCCAATCGAAGATTCATGTGATTGGAAACGTCAGGAAAGTGTAAGGTACTGTTTTCTATCAGTTGGCAAGCTGCGCACACAATCCCAGTGTTGTACAGCTTCCTTCTTCACCTTTCCGATGCTGCCGCTCTCTCCGGCTCCCGGAGCCGAAGAAGCGGCTTCTTCGCGCAAAGACGACTGTACCGCTCACAGTGCTCTCTTAGCGCCGCTTCTGCCGAAAGAAGCCCGGGAGAGGCGCTTAGCTCCGGAGAGCATCGTACCTTCGTCTTTAGCGTCTTTTGTGGTCTACATCCTAGCAGAAAGCTTTTCCACTCTGTCTGGCAAGGAAAACCTGCGGGAGCACAGAAAACATCTCCAATCGTGTTCTGGACGTTGCACGGAGGTCTGCCAAGTGTTTGGCATGAAGGAAAGAAAAGTTGTCCAAAACAGCTTCCAATCGAATATTCATGTGATTGGAAACGTCAGGAAAGTGTAAGGTACTGTTTTCTATCAGTTGGCAAGCTGCGCACACAATCCCAGTGTTGTACAGCTTCCTTCTTCACCTTTCCGATGCTGCCGCTCTCTCCGGCTCCCGGAGCCGAAGAAGCGGCTTCTTCGCGCAAAGACGACTGTACCGCTCACAGTGCTCTCTTAGTGCCGCTTCTGCCGAAAGAAGCCCGGGAGCGGCTCTTAGCTCCGGAGAGCATCGTACCTTCGTCTTTAGCGTCTTTTGTGGTCTACATCCTAGCAGAAAGCTTTTCCACTCTGTCTGGCAAGGAAAACCTGAGGGAGCACAGAAAACATCTCCCATCGTGTTCTGGACGCTGCACACAGGTCTGCCAAGTGTTTGGCATGAAGGAAAGAAAAGTTGTCCAAAACAGCTTCCAATCGAATATTCATGTGATTGGAAACGTCAGGAAAGTGGTAAGGTACTGTTTTCTATCCGTTGGCAAGCTGCGCACACAATCCCACTGTTGTACAGCTTCCTTCTTCACCTTTCCGATGCTGCCGCTCTCTCCGGCTCCCAGAGCCGAAGAAGCGGCTTCTTCGCGCAAAGACGATTGTACCGCTCACAGTGCTCTCTTAGCGCCGCTTCTGCCGAAAGAAGCCCGGGAGCGGCTCTTAGCTCTGGAGAGCATCGTACCTTTGTCTTTAGCGTCTTTTGTGGTCTACATCCTAGCAGAAAGCTTTTCCACTCTGTCTGGCAAGGAAAACCTGCGGGAGCACAGAAAACATCTCCCATCGTATTCTGGACGTTGCACGGAGGTCTGCCAAGTGTTTGGCATGAAGGAAAGAAAAGTTGTCCAAAACAGCTTCCAATCGAATATTCATGTGATTGGAAACATCAGGAAAGTGTAAGGTACTGTTTTCTATCAGTTGGCAAGCTGCGCACACAATCCCAGTGTTGTACAGCTTCCTTCTTCACCTTTCCGATGCTGCCGCTCTCTCTGGCTCCCGGAGCCGAAGAAGCGGCTTCTTCACGCAAAGACGATTGTACCGCTCATAGTGCTCTCTTAGCGCCGCTTCTGCCGAAAGAAGCCCGGGAGCGGCTCTTAGCTCCGGACAGCATCGTACCTTCGTCTTTAGCGTCTTTTGTGGTCTACATCCTAGCAGAAAGCTTTTCCACTCTGTCTGGCAAGGAAAACCTGCGGGAGCACAGAAAACATCTCCCATCGTGTTCTGGACCCTGCACGGAGGTCTGCCAAGTGTTTGGCATGAAGGAAAGAAAAGTTGTCCAAAACAGCTTCTTATCGAATATTCATGTGATTGGAAATGTCAGGAAAGTGTAAGGTACTGTTTTCTATCAGTTGGCAAGCTGCGCACACAATCCCAGTGTTGTACAGCTTCCTTCTTCACCTTTCCGATGCTGCCGCTCTCTCCGGCTCCCGGAGCCGAAGAAGCGGCTTCTTCGCGCAAAGACGACTGTACCGCTCACAGTGCTCTCTTAGCGCCGCTTCTGCCGAAAGAAGCCCGGGAGCGGCTCTTAGCTCCGGAGAGCATCGTACCTTCGTCTTTAGCGTCTTTTGTGGTCTACATCCTAGCAGAAAGCTTTTCCATTCTGTCTGGCAAGGAAAACCTGCGGGAGCACAGAAAACATCTCCCATCGTGTTCTGGACGTTGCACGGAGGTCTGCCAAGTGTTTGGCATGAAGGAAAGAAAAGTTGTCCAAAACAGCTTCCAATCGAAGATTCATGTGATTGGAAACGTCAGGAAAGTGTAAGGTACTGTTTTCTATCAGTTGGCAAGCTGCGCACACAATCCCAGTGTTGTACAGCTTCCTTCTTCACCTTTCCGATGCTGCCGCTCTCTCCGGCTCCCGGAGCCGAAGAAGCGGCTTCTTCGCGCAAAGACGACTGTACCGCTCACAGTGCTCTCTTAGCGCCGCTTCTGCCGAAAGAAGCCCGGGAGAGGCGCTTAGCTCCGGAGAGCATCGTACCTTCGTCTTTAGCGTCTTTTGTGGTCTACATCCTAGCAGAAAGCTTTTCCATTCTGTCTGGCAAGGAAAACCTGCGGGAGCACAGAAAACATCTCCAATCGTGTTCTGGACGTTGCACGGAGGTCTGCCAAGTGTTTGGCATGAAGTAAAGAAAAGTTGTCCAAAACAGCTTCCAATCGAATATTCATGTGATTGGAAACGTCAGGAAAGTGTAAGGTACTGTTTTCTATCAGTTGGCAAGCTGCGCACACAATCCCAGTGTTGTACAGCTTCCTTCTTCACCTTTCCGATGCTGCCGCTCTCTCCGGCTCCCGGAGCCGAAGAAGCGGCTTCTTCGCGCAAAGACGACTGTACCGCTCACAGTGCTCTCTTAGTGCCGCTTCTGCCGAAAGAAGCCCGGGAGCGGCTCTTAGCTCCGGAGAGCATCGTACCTTCGTCTTTAGCGTCTTTTGTGGTCTACATCCTAGCAGAAAGCTTTTCCACTCTGTCTGGCAAGGAAAACCTGCGGGAGCACAGAAAACATCTGCCATCGTGTTCTGGACGTTGCACGGAGGTCTGCCAAGTGTTTGGCATGAAGGAAAGAAAAGTTGTCCAAAACAGCTTCCAATCGAATATTCATGTGATTGGAAACGTCAGGAAAGTGTAAGGTACTGTTTTCTATCAGTTGGCAAGCTGCGCACACAATCCCAGTGTTGTACAGCTTCCTTCTTCACCTTTCCGATGCTGCCGCTCTCTCCGGCTCCCGGAGCCGAAGAAGCGGCTTCTTCGCGCAAAGACGACTGTACCGCTCACAGTGCTCTCTTAGCGCCGCTTCTGCCGAAAGAAGCCCGGGAGCGGCTCTTAGCTCCGGACAGCATCGTACCTTCGTCTTTAGCGTCTTTTGTAGTCTACATCCTAGCAGAAAGCTTTTCCACTCTGTCTGGCAAGGAAAACCTGAGGGAGCACAGAAAACATCTCCCATCGTGTTCTGGACGTTGCACGGAGGTCTGCCAAGTGTTTGGCATGAAGGAAAGAAAAGTTGTCCAAAACAGCTTCCAATCGAATATTCATGTGATTGGAAACGTCAGGAAAGTGTAAGGTACTGTTTTCTATCAGTTGGCAAGCTGCGCACACAATCCCAGTGTTGTACAGCTTCCTTCTTCACCTTTCCGATGCTGCCGCTCTCTCCGGCTCCCGGAGCCGAAGAAGCGGCTTCTTCGCGCAAAGACGACTGTACCGCTCACAGTGCTCTCTTAGCGCCGCTTCTGCCGAAAGAAGCCCGGCAGCGGCGCTTAGCTCCGGAGAGCATCGTACCTTCGTCTTTAGCGTCTTTTGTGGTCTACATCCTAGCAGAAAGCTTTTCCACTCTGTCTGGCAAGGAAAACCTGCGGGAGCACAGAAAACATCTCCCATCGTGTTCTGGACGTTGCACGGAGGTCTGCCAAGTGCTTGGCATGAAGGAAAGAAAAGTTGTCCAGAACAGCTTCCAATCGAATATTCATGTGATTGGAAACGTCAGGAAAGTGGTAAGGTACTGTTTTCTATCAGTTGGCAAGCTGCGCACACAATCCCAGTGTTGTACAGCTTCCTTCTTCACCTTTCCGATGCTGCCGCTCTCTCCGGCTCCCGGAGCCGAAGAAGCGGCTTCTTCGCGCAAAGACGACTGTACCGCTCTCAGTGCTCTCTTAGCGCCGCTTCTGCCGAAAGAAGCCCGGGAGCGGCTCTTAGCTCCGGAGAGCATCGTACCTTCGTCTTTAGCGTCTTTTGTGGTCTACATCCTAGCAGAAAACTTTTCCATTCTGTCTGGCAAGGAAAACCTGCGGGAGCACAGAAAACATCTCCCATCGTGTTCTGGACGTTGCACGGAGGTCTGCCAAGTGTTTGGCATGAAGGAAAGAAAAGTTGTCCAAAACAGCTTCCAATCGAATATTCATGTGATAGGAAACGTCAGGAAAGTGTAAGGTACTGTTTTCTATCAGTTGGAAAGTTGCGCACACAATCCCAGTGTTGTACAGCTTCCTTCTTCACCTTTCCGATGCTGCCGCTCTCTCCGGCTCCCGGAGCCGAAGAAGCGGCTTCTTCGCGCAAAGACGATTGTACCGCTCACAGTGCTCTCTTAGCGCCGCTTCTGCCGAAAGAAGCCCGGGAGCGGCTCTTAGCTCCGGAGAGCATCGTACCTTCGTCTTTAGCGTCCTTTGTGGTCTACATGCTAGCAGAAAGCTTTTCCACTCTGTCTGGCAAGGAAAACCTGAGGGAGCACAGAAAACATCTCCCATCGTGTTCTGGACGTTGCACGGAGGTCTGCCAAGTGTTTGGCATGAAGGAAAGAAAAGTTGTCCAGAACAGCTTCCAATCGAAGATTCATGTGATTGGAAACGTCAGGAAAGTGGTAAGGTACTGTTTTCTATCAGTTGGAAAGTTGCGCACACAATCCCAGTGTTGTACAGCTTCCTTCTTCACCTTTCCGATGCTGCCGCTCTCTCCGGCTCCCGGAGCCGAAGAAGCGGCTTCTTCGCGCAAAGACGATTGTACCGCTCACAGTGCTCTCTTAGCGCCGCTTCTGCCGAAAGAAGCCCGGGAGCGGCTCTTAGCTCTGGAGAGCATCGTACCTTCGTCTTTAGCGTCTTTTGTGGTCTACATCCTAGCAGAAAGCTTTTCCACTCTGTCTGGCAAGGAAAACCTGCGGGAGCACAGAAAACATCTGCCATCGTGTTCTGGACGTTGCACGGAGGTCTGCCAAGTGTTTGGCATGAAGGAGAGAAAAGTTGTCCAAAACTGCTTCCAATCGAATATTCATGTGATTGGAAACGTCAGGAAAGTGGTAAGGTACTGTTTTCTATCAGTTGGCAAGCTGCGCACACAATCCCAGTGTTGTACAGCTTCCTTCTTCACCTTTCCGATGCTGCCGCTCTCTCCGGCTCCCGGAGCCGAAGAAGCGGCTTCTTCGCGCAAAGACGATTGTACCGCTCACAGTGCTCTCTTAGCGCCGCTTCTGCCGAAAGAAGCCCGGGAGCGGCTCTTAGCTCCGGAGAGCATCGTACCTTCGTCTTTAGCGTCTTTTGTGGTCTACATCCTAGCAGAAAGCTTTTCCACTCTGTCTGGCAAGGAAAACCTGCGGGAGCACAGAAAACATCTCCCATCGTGTTCTGGACGTTGCACGGAGGTCTGCAAAGTGCTTGGCATGAAGGAAAGAAAAGTTGTCCAAAACAGCTTCCAATCGAATATTTATGTGATTGGAAACGTCAGGAAAGTGTAAGGTACTGTTTTCTATCAGTTGGAAAATTGCGCACACAATCCCAGTGTTGTACAGCTTCCTTCTTCACCTTTCTGATGCTGCCGCTCTCTCCGGCTCCCGGAGCCGAAGAAGCGGCTTCTTCGCGCAAAGACGATTGTACCGCTCACAGTGCTCTCTTAGCGCCACTTCTGCCGAAAGAAGCCCGGGAGCGGCTCTTAGCTCCGGAGAGCATCGTACCTTCGTCTTTAGCGTCTTTTGTGGTCTACATCCTAGCAGAAAGCTTTTCCACTCTGTCTGGCAAGGAAAACCTGCGGGAGCACAGAAAACATCTCCCATCGTGTTCTGGACGTTGCACGGAGGTCTGCCAAGTGTTTGGCATGAAGGAAAGAAAAGTTGTCCAAAACAGCTTCGAATCGAATATTCATGTGATTGGAAACGTCAGGAAAGTGGTAAGGTACTGTTTTCTATCAGTTGGCAAGCTGCGCACACAATCCCAGTGTTGTACAGCTTCCTTCTTCACCTTTCCGATGCTGCCGCTCTCTCCGGCTCCCGGAGCCGAAGAAGCGGCTTCTTCGCGCAAAGACGATTGTACCGCTCACAGTGCTCTCTTAGCGCCGCTTCTGCCGAAAGAAGCCCGGGAGCGGCTCTTAGCTCCGGACAGCATCGTACCTTCGTCTTTAGCGTCTTTTGTGGTCTACATCCTAGCAGAAAGCTTTTCCACTCTGTCTGGCAAGGAAAACCTGCGGGAGCACAGAAAACATCTCCCATCGTGTTCTGGACGTTGCACGGAGGTCTGCCAAGTGTTTGGCATGAAGGAAAGAAAAGTTGTCCAAAACAGCTTCCAATCGAATATTCATGTGATTGGAAACGTCAGGAAAGTGGTAAGGTACTGTTTTCTATCCGTTGGCAAGCTGCGCACACAATCCCAGTGTTGTACAGCTTCCTTCTTCACCTTTCCGATGCTGCCGCTCTCTCCGGCTCCCGGAGCCGAAGAAGCGGCTTCTTCGCGCAAAGACGATTGTACCGCTCACAGTGCTCTCTTAGCGCCGCTTCTGCCGAAAGAAGCCCGGGAGCGGCTCTTAGCTCTGGAGAGCATCGTACCTTTGTCTTTAGCGTCTTTTGTGGTCTACATCCTAGCAGAAAGCTTTTCCACTCTGTCTGGCAAGGAAAACCTGCGGGAGCACAGAAAACATCTCCCATCGTGTTATGGACGTTGCACGGAGGTCTGCCAAGTGTTTGGCATGAAGGAAAGAAAAGTTGTCCAAAACAGCTTCCAATCGAATATTCATGTGATTGGAAACGTCAGGAAAGTGGTAAGGTACTGTTTTCTATCAGTTGGCAAGCTGCGCACACAATCCCAGTGTTGTACAGCTTCCTTCTTCACCTTTCCGATGCTGCCGCTCTCTCTGGCTCCCGGAGCCGAAGAAGCGTCTTCTTCGCGCAAAGACGATTATACCGCTCACAGTGCTCTCTTAGCGCCGCTTCTGCCGAAAGAAGCCCGGGAGCGGCTCTTAGCTCCGGAGAGCATCGTACCTTCGTCTTTAGCGTCTTTTGTGGTCTACATCCTAGCAGAAAGCTTTTCCACTCTGTCTGGCAAGGAAAACCTGCGGGAGCACAGAAAACATCTCCCATCGTGTTCTGGACGCTGCACGGAGGTCTGCCAAGTGTTTGGCATGAAGGAAAGAAAAGTTGTCCAAAACAGCTTCTTATCGATTATTCATGTGATTGGAAATGTCAGGAAAGTGTAAGGTACTGTTTTCTATCAGTTGGCAAGCTGCGCACACAATCCCAGTGTTGTACAGCTTCCTTCTTCACCTTTCCGATGCTGCCGCTCTCTCCGGCTCCCGGAGCCGAAGAAGCGGCTTCTTCGCGCAAAGACGACTGTACCGCTCACAGTGCTCTCTTAGCGCCGCTTCTGCCGAAAGAAGCCCGGGAGCGGCTCTTAGCTCCGGAGAGCATCGTACCTTCGTCTTTAGCGTCTTTTGTGGTCTACATCCTAGCAGAAAGCTTTTCCATTCTGTCTGGCAAGGAAAACCTGCGGGAGCACAGAAAACATCTCCCATCGTGTTCTGGACGTTGCACGGAGGTCTGCCAAGTGTTTGGCATGAAGGAAAGAAAAGTTGTCCAAAACAGCTTCCAATCGAAGATTCATGTGATTGGAAACGTCAGGAAAGTGTAAGGTACTGTTTTCTATCAGTTGGCAAGCTGCGCACACAATCCCAGTGTTGTACAGCTTCCTTCTTCACCTTTCCGATGCTGCCGCTCTCTCCGGCTCCCGGAGCCGAAGAAGCGGCTTCTTCGCGCAAAGACGACTGTACCGCTCACAGTGCTCTCTTAGCGCCGCTTCTGCCGAAAGAAGCCCGGGAGAGGCGCTTAGCTCCGGAGAGCATCGTACCTTCGTCTTTAGCGTCTTTTGTGGTCTACATCCTAGCAGAAAGCTTTTCCATTCTGTCTGGCAAGGAAAACCTGCGGGAGCACAGAAAACATCTCCAATCGTGTTCTGGACGTTGCACGGAGGTCTGCCAAGTGTTTGGCATGAAGGAAAGAAAAGTTGTCCAAAACAGCTTCCAATCGAATATTCATGTGATTGGAAACGTCAGGAAAGTGTAAGGTACTGTTTTCTATCAGTTGGCAAGCTGCGCACACAATCCCAGTGTTGTACAGCTTCCTTCTTCACCTTTCCGATGCTGCCGCTCTCTCCGGCTCCCGGAGCCGAAGAAGCGGCTTCTTCGCGCAAAGACGACTGTACCGCTCACAGTGCTCTCTTAGTGCCGCTTCTGCCGAAAGAAGCCCGGGAGCGGCTCTTAGCTCCGGAGAGCATCGTACCTTCGTCTTTAGCGTCTTTTGTGGTCTACATCCTAGCAGAAAGCTTTTCCACTCTGTCTGGCAAGGAAAACCTGCGGGAGCACAGAAAACATCTGCCATCGTGTTCTGGACATTGCACGGAGGTCTGCCAAGTGCTTGGCATGAAGGAAAGAAAAGTTGTCCAAAACAGCTTCCAATCGAATATTCATGTGATTGGAAACGTCAGGAAAGTGGTAAGGTACTGTTTTCTATCAGTTGGCAAGCTGCGCACACAATCCCAGTGTTGTACAGCTTCCTTCTTCACCTTTCCGATGCTGCCGCTCTCTCCGGCTCCCGGAGCCGAAGAAGCGGCTTCTTCGCGCAAAGACGACTGTACCGCTCACAGTGCTCTCTTAGCGCCGCTTCTGCCGAAAGAAGCCCGGGAGCGGCTCTTAGCTCCGGACAGCATCGTACCTTCGTCTTTAGCGTCTTTTGTAGTCTACATCCTAGCAGAAAGCTTTTCCACTCTGTCTGGCAAGGAAAACCTGAGGGAGCACAGAAAACATCTCCCATCGTGTTCTGGACGTTGCACGGAGGTCTGCCAAGTGTTTGGCATGAAGGAAAGAAAAGTTGTCCAAAACAGCTTCCAATCGAATATTCATGTGATTGGAAACGTCAGGAAAGTGTAAGGTACTGTTTTCTATCAGTTGGCAAGCTGCGCACACAATCCCAGTGTTGTACAGCTTCCTTCTTCACCTTTCCGATGCTGCCGCTCTCTCCGGCTCCCGGAGCCGAAGAAGCGGCTTCTTCGCGCAAAGACGACTGTACCGCTCTCAGTGCTCTCTTAGCGCCGCTTCTGCCGAAAGAAGCCCGGGAGTGGCTCTTAGCTCCGGAGAGCATCGTACCTTCGTCTTTAGCGTCTTTTGTGGTCTACATCCTAGCAGAAAGCTTTTCCATTCTGTCTGGCAAGGAAAACCTGCGGGAGCACAGAAAACATATCCCATCGTGTTCTGGACGTTGCACGGAGGTCTGCCAAGTGTTTGGCATGAAGGAAAGAAAAGTTGTCCAAAACAGCTTCCAATCGAATATTCATGTGATTGGAAACGTCAGGAAAGTGTAAGGTACTGTTTTCTATCAGTTGGCAAGCTGCGCACACAATCCCAGTGTTGTACAGCTTCCTTCTTCACCTTTCCGATGCTGCCGCTCTCTCCGGCTCCCGGAGCCGAAGAAGTGGCTTCTTCGCGCAAAGACGACTGTACCGCTCACAGTGCTCTCTTAGCGCCGCTTCTGCCGAAAGAAGCCCGGGAGCGGCGCTTAGCTCCGGAGAGCATCGTACCTTCGTCTTTAGCGTCTTTTGTGGTCTACATCCTAGCAGAAAGCTTTTCCATTCTGTCTGGCAAGGAAAACCTGCGGGAGCACAGAAAACATCTCCAATCGTGTTCAGGACGTTGCACGGAGGTCTGCCAAGTGTTTGGCATGAAGGAAAGAAAAGTTCTCCTAAACAGCTTCCAATCGAATATTCATGTGATTGGAAACGTCAGGAAAGTGGTAAGGTACTGTTTTCTAGCCGTTGGCAAGCTGCGCACACAATCCCAGTGTTGTACAGCTTCCTTCTTCACCTTTCCGATGCTGCCGCTCTCTCCGGCTCCCGGAGCCGAAGAAGCGGCTTCTTCGCGCAAAGACGATTGTACCGCTCACAGTGCTCTCTTAGCGCCGCTTCTGCCGAAAGAAGCCCGGGAGCGGCTCTTAGCTCCGGAGAGCATCGTACCTTCGTCTTTAGCGTCTTTTGTGGTCTACATCCTAGCAGAAAGCTTTTCCACTCTGTCTGGCAAGGAAAACCTGCGGGAGCACAGAAAACATCTCCCATCGTGTTCTGGACGCTGCACGGAGGTCTGCCAAGTGTTTGGCATGAAGGAAAGAAAAGTTGTCCAAAACAGCTTCCAATCGAATATTCATGTGATTGGAAACGTCAGGAAAGTGGTAAGGAACTGTTTTCTATCAGTTGGCAAGCTGCGCACACAATCCCAGTGTTGTACAGCTTCCTTCTTCACCTTTCCGATGCTGCCGCTCTCTCCGGCTCCCGGAGCCGAAGAAGCGGCTTCTTCGCGCAAAGACGATTGTACCGCTCACAGTGCTCTCTTAGCGCCGCTTCTGCCGAAAGAAGCCCGGGAGCGGCTCTTAGCTCCGGCGAGCATCGTACCTTCGTCTTTAGCGTCTTTTGTGGTCTACATCCTAGCAGAAAGCTTTTCCACTCTGTCTGGCAAGGAAAACCTGCGGGAGCACAGAAAACATCTCCCATCGTGTTCTGGACGTTGCACGGAGGTCTGCCAAGTGTTTGGCATGAAGGAAAGAAAAGTTGTCCAAAACAGCTTCCAATCGAATATTCATGTGATTGGAAACGTCAGGAAAGTGGTAAGGTACTGTTTTCTATCCGTTGGCAAGCTGCGCACACAATCCCAGTGTTGTACAGCTTCCTTCTTCACCTTTGCGATGCTGCCGCTCTCTCCGGCTCCCGGAGCCGAAGAAGCGGCTTCTTCGCGCAAAGACGATTGTACCGCTCACAGTGCTCTCTTAGCGCCGCTTCTGCCGAAAGAAGCCCGGGAGCGGCTCTTAGCTCCGGAGAGCATCGTACCTTCGTCTTTAGCGTCTTTTGTGGTCTACATCCTAGCAGAAAGCTTTTCCACTCTGTCTGGCAAGGAAAACCTGCGGGAGCACAGAAAACATCTCCCATCGTGTTCTGGACGTTGCACGGAGGTCTGCCAAGTGTTTGGCATGAAGGAAAGAAAAGTTGTCCAAAACAGCTTCCAATCGAATATTCATGTGATTGGAAACGTCAGGAAAGTGGTAAGGTACTGTTTTCTATCAGTTGGCAAGCTGCGCACACAATCCCAGTGTTGTACAGCTTCCTTCTTCACCTTTCCGATGCTGCCGCTCTCTCCGGCTCCCGGAGCCGAAGAAGCGGCTTCTTCGCGCAAAGACGACTGTACCGCTCACAGTGCTCTCTTAGCGCCGCTTCTGCCGAAAGAAGCCCGGGAGCGGCTCTTAGCTCCGGACAGCATCGTACCTTCGTCTTTAGCGTCTTTTGTGGTCTACATCCTAGCAGAAAGCTTTTCCACTCTGTCTGGCAAGGAAAACCTGCGGGAGCACAGAAAACATCTCCCATCGTGTTCTGGACGTTGCACGGAGGTCTGCCAAGTGTTTGGCATGAAGGAAAGAAAAGTTGTCCAAAACAGCTTCCAATCGAATATTCATGTGATTGGAAACGTCAGGAAAGTGGTAAGGTACTGTTTTCTATCCGTTGGCAAGCTGCGCACACAATCCCAGTGTTGTACAGCTTCCTTCTTCACCTTTCCGATGCTGCCGCTCTCTCCGGCTCCCGGAGCCGAAGAAGCGGCTTCTTCGCGCAAAGACGATTGTACCGCTCACAGTGCTCTCTTAGCGCCGCTTCTGCCGAAAGAAGCCCGGGAGCGGCTCTTAGCTCTGGAGAGCATCGTACCTTTGTCTTTAGCGTCTTTTGTGGTCTACATCCTAGCAGAAAGCTTTTCCACTCTGTCTGGCAAGGAAAACCTGCGGGAGCACAGAAAACATCTCCCATCGTATTATGGACGTTGCACGGAGGTCTGCCAAGTGTTTGGCATGAAGGAAAGAAAAGTTGTCCAAAACAGCTTCCAATCGAATATTCATGTGATTGGAAACATCAGGAAAGTGTAAGGTACTGTTTTCTATCAGTTGGCAAGCTGCGCACACAATCCCAGTGTTGTACAGCTTCCTTCTTCACCTTTCCGATGCTGCCGCTCTCTCTGGCTCCCGGAGCCGAAGAAGCGGCTTCTTCACGCAAAGACGATTGTACCGCTCATAGTGCTCTCTTAGCGCCGCTTCTGCCGAAAGAAGCCCGGGAGCGGCTCTTAGCTCCGGACAGCATCGTACCTTCGTCTTTAGCGTCTTTTGTGGTCTACATCCTAGCAGAAAGCTTTTCCACTCTGTCTGGCAAGGAAAACCTGAGGGAGCACAGAAAACATCTCCCATCGTGTTCTGGACGCTGCACGGAGGTCTGCCAAGTGTTTGGCATGAAGGAAAGAAAAGTTGTCCAAAACAGCTTCTTATCGAATATTCATGTGATTGGAAATGTCAGGAAAGTGTAAGGTACTGTTTTCTATCAGTTGGCAAGCTGCGCACACAATCCCAGTGTTGTACAGCTTCCTTCTTCACCTTTCCGATGCTGCCGCTCTCGCCGGCTCCCGGAGCCGAAGAAGCGGCTTCTTCGCGCAAAGACGACTGTACCGCTCACAGTGCTCTCTTAGCGCCGCTTCTGCCGAAAGAAGCCCGGGAGCGGCTCTTAGCTCCGGAGAGCATCGTACCTTCGTCTTTAGCGTCTTTTGTGGTCTACATCCTAGCAGAAAGCTTTTCCATTCTGTCTGGCAAGGAAAACCTGCGGGAGCACAGAAAACATCTCCCATCGTGTTCTGGACGTTGCACGGAGGTCTGCCAAGTGTTTGGCATGAAGGAAAGAAAAGTTGTCCAAAACAGCTTCCAATCGAAGATTCATGTGATTGGAAATGTCAGGAAAGTGTAAGGTACTGTTTTCTATCAGTTGGCAAGCTGCGCACACAATCCCAGTGTTGTACAGCTTCCTTCTTCACCTTTCCGATGCTGCCGCTCTCTCCGGCTCCCGGAGCCGAAGAAGCGGCTTCTTCGCGCAAAGACGACTGTACCGCTCACAGTGCTCTCTTAGCGCCGCCTCTGCCGAAAGAAGCCCGGGAGAGGCGCTTAGCTCCGGAGAGCATCGTACCTTCGTCTTTAGCGTCTTTTGTGGTCTACATCCTAGCAGAAAGCTTTTCCATTCTGTCTGGCAAGGAAAACCTGCGGGAGCACAGAAAACATCTCCAATCGTGTTCTGGACGTTGCACGGAGGTCTGCCAAGTGTTTGGCATGAAGGAAAGAAAAGTTGTCCAAAACAGCTTCCAATCGAATATTCATGTGATTGGAAACGTCAGGAAAGTGGTAAGGTACTGTTTTCTATCAGTTGGCAAGCTGCGCACACAATCCCAGTGTTGTACAGCTTCCTTCTTCACCTTTCCGAGGCTGCCGCTCTCTCCGGCTCCCGGAGCCGAAGAAGCGGCTTCTTCGCGCAAAGACGACTGTACCGCTCACAGTGCTCTCTTAGCGCCGCTTCTGCCGAAAGAAGCCCGGGAGCGGCTCTTAGCTCCGGAGAGCATCGTACCTTCGTCTTTAGCGTCTTTTGTGGTCTACATCCTAGCAGAAAGCTTTTCCACTCTGTCTGGCAAGGAAAACCTGCGGGAGCACAGAAAACATCTGCCATCGTGTTCTGGACATTGCACGGAGGTCTGCCAAGTGTTTGGCATGAAGGAAAGAAAAGTTGTCCAAAACAGCTTCCAATCGAATATTCATGTGATTGGAAACGTCAGGAAAGTGGTAAGGTACTGTTTTCTATCAGTTGGCAAGCTGCGCACACAATCCCAGTGTTGTACAGCTTCCTTCTTCACCTTTCCGATGCTGCCGCTCTCGCCGGCTCCCGGAGCCGAAGAAGCGGCTTCTTCGCGCAAAGACGACTGTACCGCTCACAGTGCTCTCTTAGCGCCGCTTCTGCCGAAAGAAGCCCGGGAGCGGCTCTTAGCTCCGGAGAGCATCGTACCTTCGTCTTTAGCGTCTTTTGTAGTCTACATCCTAGCAGAAAACTTTTCCATTCTGTCTGGCAAGGAAAACCTGCGGGTGCACAGAAAACATCTCCCATCGTGTTCTGGACGTTGCACGGAGGTCTGCCAAGTGTTTGGCATGAAGGAAAGAAAAGTTGTCCAAAACAGCTTCCAATCGAATATTCATGTGATTGGAAACGTCAGGAAAGTGTAAGGTACTGTTTTCTATCAGTTGGCAAGCTGCGCACACAATCCCAGTGTTGTACAGCTTCCTTCTTCACCTTTCCGATGCTGCCGCTCTCTCCGGCTCCCGGAGCCGAAGAAGCGGCTTCTTCGCGCAAAGACGACTGTACCGCTCACAGTGCTCTCTTAGCGCCACTTCTGCCGAAAGAAGCCCGGGAGCGGCTCTTAGCTCCGGAGAGCATCGTACCTTCGTCTTTAGCGTCTTTTGTGGTCTACATCCTAGCAGAAAGCTTTTCCATTCTGTCTGGAAAGGAAAACCTGCGGGAGCACAGAAAACATCTCCAATCGTGTTCAGGACGTTGCACGGAGGTCTGCCAAGTGTTTGGCATGAAGGAAAGAAAAGTTGTCCAAAACAGCTTCCAATCGAATATTCATGTGATTGGAAACGTCAGGAAAGTGTAAGGTACTGTTTTCTATCAGTTGGCAAGCTGCGCACACAATCCCAGTGTTGTACAGCTTCCTTCTTCACCTTTCCGATGCTGCCGCTCTCTCCGGCTCCCGGAGCCGAAGAAGCGGCTTCTTCGCGCAAAGACGACTGTACCGCTCACAGTGCTCTCTTAGCGCCGCTTCTGCCGAAAGAAGCCCGGGAGCGGCTCTTAGCTCCGGAGAGCATCGTACCTTCGTCTTTAGCGTCTTTTGTGGTCTACATCCTAGCAGAAAGCTTTTCCACTCTGTCTGGCAAGGAAAACCTGCGGGAGCACAGAAAACATCTCCCATCGTGTTCAGGACGTTGCACGGAGGTCTGCCAAGTGTTTGGCATGAAGGAAAGAAAAGTTGTCCAAAACAGCTTCCAATCGAATATTCATGTGATTGGAAACGTCAGGAAAGTGGTAAGGTACTGTTTTCTATCAGTTGGCAAGCTGCGCACACAATCCCAGTGTTGTACAGCTTCCTTCTTCACCTTTGCGATGCTGCCGCTCTCTCCGGCTCCCGGAGCCGAAGAAGCGGCTTCTTCGCGCAAAGACGATTGTACCGCTCACAGTGCTCTCTTAGCGCCGCTTCTGCCGAAAGAAGCCCGGGAGCGGCGCTTAGCTCCGGACAGCATCGTACCTTCGTCTTTAGCGTCTTTTGTGGTCTACATCCTAGCAGAAAGCTTTTCCACTCTGTCTGGCAAGGAAAACCTGCGGGAGCACAGAAAACATCTCCCATCGTGTTCAGGACGTTGCACGGAGGTCTGCCAAGTGTTTGGCATGAAGGAAAGAAAAGTTGTCCAAAACAGCTTCCAATCGAATATTCATGTGATTGGAAACGTCAGGAAAGTGGTAAGGTACTGTTTTCTATCAGTTGGAAAGTTGCGCACACAATCCCAATGTTGTACAGCTTCCTTCTTCACCTTTCCGATGCTGCCGCTCTCTCCGGCTCCCGGAGCCGAAGAAGCGGCTTCTTCGCGCAAAGACGACTGTACCGCTCACAGTGCTCTCTTAGCGCCGCTTCTGCCGAAAGAAGCCCGGGAGCGGCTCTTAGCTCCGGAGAGCATCGTACCTTCGTCTTTAGCGTCTTTTGTGGTCTACATCCTAGCAGAAAGCTTTTCCACTCTGTCTGGCAAGGAAAACCTGCGGGAGCACAGAAAACATCTCCCATCGTGTTCAGGACGTTGCACGGAGGTCTGCCAAGTGCTTGGCATGAAGGAAAGAAAAGTTGTCCAGAACAGCTTCCAATCGAATATTCATGTGATTGGAAACGTCAGGAAAGTGGTAAGGTACTGTTTTCTATCAGTTGGAAAGTTGCGCACACAATCCCAGTGTTGTACAGCTTCCTTCTTCACCTTTCCGATGCTGCCGCTCTCTCCGGCTCCCGGAGCCGAAGAAGCGGCTTCTTCGCGCAAAGACGATTGTACCGCTCACAGTGCTCTCTTAGCGCCGCTTCTGCCGAAAGAAGCCCGGGAGCGGCTCTTAGCTCCGGAGAGCATCGTACCTTCGTCTTTAGCGTCTTTTGTGGTCTACATCCTAGCAGAAAGCTTTTCCACTCTGTCTGGCAAGGAAAACCTGCGGGAGCACAGAAAACATCTGCCATCGTGTTCTGGACGTTGCACGGAGGTCTGCCAAGTGTTTGGCATGAAGGAGAGAAAAGTTGTCCAAAACAGCTTCCAATCGAATATTCATGTGATTGGAAACGTCAGGAAAGTGGTAAGGTACTGTTTTCTATCAGTTGGCAAGCTGCGCACACAATCCCAGTGTTGTACAGCTTCCTTCTTCACCTTTCCGATGCTGCCGCTCTCTCCGGCTCCCGGAGCCGAAGAAGCGGCTTCTTCGCGCAAAGACGACTGTACCGCTCACAGTGCTCTCTTAGCGCCACTTCTGCCGAAAGAAGCCCGGGAGCGGCTCTTAGCTCCGGAGAGCATCGTACCTTCGTCTTTAGCGTCTTTTGTGGTCTACATCCTAGCAGAAAGCTTTTCCATTCTGTCTGGAAAGGAAAACCTGCGGGAGCACAGAAAACATCTCCAATCGTGTTCAGGACGTTGCACGGAGGTCTGCCAAGTGTTTGGCATGAAGGAAAGAAAAGTTGTCCAAAACAGCTTCCAATCGAATATTCATGTGATTGGAAACGTCAGGAAAGTGTAAGGTACTGTTTTCTATCAGTTGGCAAGCTGCGCACACAATCCCAGTGTTGTACAGCTTCCTTCTTCACCTTTCCGATGCTGCCGCTCTCTCCGGCTCCCGGAGCCGAAGAAGCGGATTCTTCGCGCAAAGACGACTGTACCGCTCACAGTGCTCTCTTAGCGCCGCTTCTGCCGAAAGAAGCCCGGGAGCGGCTCTTAGCTCCGGAGAGCATCGTACCTTCGTCTTTAGCGTCTTTTGTGGTCTACATCCTAGCAGAAAGCTTTTCCACTCTGTCTGGCAAGGAAAACCTGCGGGAGCACAGAAAACATCTCCCATCGTGTTCAGGACGTTGCACGGAGGTCTGCCAAGTGTTTGGCATGAAGGAAAGAAAAGTTGTCCAAAACAGCTTCCAATCGAATATTCATGTGATTGGAAACGTCAGGAAAGTGGTAAGGTACTGTTTTCTATCAGTTGGCAAGCTGCGCACACAATCCCAGTGTTGTACAGCTTCCTTCTTCACCTTTGCGATGCTGCCGCTCTCTCCGGCTCCCGGAGCCGAAGAAGCGGCTTCTTCGCGCAAAGACGATTGTACCGCTCACAGTGCTCTCTTAGCGCCGCTTCTGCCGAAAGAAGCCCGGGAGCGGCGCTTAGCTCCGGACAGCATCGTACCTTCGTCTTTAGCGTCTTTTGTGGTCTACATCCTAGCAGAAAGCTTTTCCACTCTGTCTGGCAAGGAAAACCTGCGGGAGCACAGAAAACATCTCCCATCGTGTTCAGGACGTTGCACGGAGGTCTGCCAAGTGTTTGGCATGAAGGAAAGAAAAGTTGTCCAAAACAGCTTCCAATCGAATATTCATGTGATTGGAAACGTCAGGAAAGTGGTAAGGTACTGTTTTCTATCAGTTGGAAAGTTGCGCACACAATCCCAATGTTGTACAGCTTCCTTCTTCACCTTTCCGATGCTGCCGCTCTCTCCGGCTCCCGGAGCCGAAGAAGCGGCTTCTTCGCGCAAAGACGACTGTACCGCTCACAGTGCTCTCTTAGCGCCGCTTCTGCCGAAAGAAGCCCGGGAGCGGCTCTTAGCTCCGGAGAGCATCGTACCTTCGTCTTTAGCGTCTTTTGTGGTCTACATCCTAGCAGAAAGCTTTTCCACTCTGTCTGGCAAGGAAAACCTGCGGGAGCACAGAAAACATCTCCCATCGTGTTCTGGACGTTGCACGGAGGTCTGCCAAGTGCTTGGCATGAAGGAAAGAAAAGTTGTCCAGAACAGCTTCCAATCGAATATTCATGTGATTGGAAACGTCAGGAAAGTGGTAAGGTACTGTTTTCTATCAGTTGGAAAGTTGCGCACACAATCCCAGTGTTGTACAGCTTCCTTCTTCACCTTTCCGATGCTGCCGCTCTCTCCGGCTCCCGGAGCCGAAGAAGCGGCTTCTTCGCGCAAAGACGATTGTACCGCTCACAGTGCTCTCTTAGCGCCGCTTCTGCCGAAAGAAGCCCGGGAGCGGCTCTTAGCTCCGGAGAGCATTGTACCTTCGTCTTTAGCGTCTTTTGTGGTCTACATCCTAGCAGAAAGCTTTTCCACTCTGTCTGGCAAGGAAAACCTGCGGGAGCACAGAAAACATCTGCCATCGTGTTCTGGACGTTGCACGGAGGTCTGCCAAGTGTTTGGCATGAAGGAGAGAATAGTTGTCCAAAACAGCTTCCAATCGAATATTCATGTGATTGGAAACGTCAGGAAAGTGGTAAGGTACTGTTTTCTATCAGTTGGCAAGCTGCGCACACAATCCCAGTGTTGTACAGCTTCCTTCTTCACCTTTGCGATTCTGCCGCTCTCTCCGGCTCCCGGAGCCGAAGAAGCGGCTTCTTCGCGCAAAGACGATTGTACCGCTCACAGTGCTCTCTTAGCGCCGCTTCTGCCGAAAGAAGCCCGGGAGCGGCTCTTAGCTCCGGAGAGCATCGTACCTTCGTCTTTAGCGTCTTTTGTGGTCTACATCCTAGCAGAAAGCTTTTCCACTCTGTCTGGCAAGGAAAACCTGCGGGAGCACAGAAAACATCTCCCATCGTGTTCTGGACGTTGCACGGAGGTCTGCAAAGTGCTTGGCATGAAGGAAAGAAAAGTTGTCCAAAACAGCTTCCAATCGAATATTCATGTGATTGGAAACGTCAGGAAAGTGTAAGGTACTGTTTTCTATCAGTTGGAAAATTGCGCACACAATCCCAGTGTTGTACAGCTTCCTTCTTCACCTTTCTGATGCTGCCGCTCTCTCCGGCTCCCGGAGCCGAAGAAGCGGCTTCTTCGCGCAAAGACGATTGTACCGCTCACAGTGCTCTCTTAGCGCCGCTTCTGCCGAAAGAAGCCCGGGAGCGGCTCTTAGCTCCCGAGAGCATCGTACCTTCGTCTTTAGCGTCTTTTGTGGTCTACATCCTAGCAGAAAGCTTTTCCACTCTGTCTGGCAAGGAAAACCTGCGGGAGCACAGAAAACATCTCCCATCGTGTTCTGGACGTTGCACGGAGGTCTGCCAAGTGTTTGGCATGAAGGAAAGAAAAGTTGTCCAAAACAGCTTCCAATCGAATATTCATGTGATTGGAAACGTCAGGAAAGTGGTAAGGTACTGTTTTCTATCAGTTGGCAAGCTGCGCACACAATCCCAGTGTTGTACAGCTTCCTTCTTCACCTTTCCGATGCTGCCGCTCTCTCCGGCTCCCGGAGCCGAAGAAGCGGCTTCTTCGCGCAAAGACGATTGTACCGCTCACAGTGCTCTCTTAGCGCCGCTTCTGCCGAAAGAAGCCCGGGAGCGGCTCTTAGCTCCGGAGAGCATCGTACCTTCGTCTTTAGCGTCTTTTGTGGTCTACATCCTAGCAGAAAGCTTTTCCACTCTGTCTGGCAAGGAAAACCTGCGGGAGCACAGAAAACATCTCCCATCGTGTTCTGGACGATGCACGGAGGTCTGCCAAGTGTTTGGCATGAAGGAAAGAAAAGTTGTCCAAAACAGCTTCCAATCGAATATTCATGTGATTGGAAACGTCAGGAAAGTGGTAAGGTACTGTTTTCTATCCGTTGGCAAGCTGCGCACACAATCCCAGTGTTGTACAGCTTCCTTCTTCACCTTTCCGATGCTGCCGCTCTCTCCGGCTCCCGGAGCCGAAGAAGCGGCTTCTTCGCGCAAAGACGATTGTACCGCTCACAGTGCTCTCTTAGCGCCGCTTCTGCCGAAAGAAGCCCGGGAGTGGCTCTTAGCTCTGGAGAGCATCGTACCTTTGTCTTTAGCGTCTTTTGTGGTCTACATCCTAGCAGAAAGCTTTTCCACTCTGTCTGGCAAGGAAAACCTGCGGGAGCACAGAAAACATCTCCCATCGTGTTATGGATGTTGCACGGAGGTCTGCCAAGTGTTTGGCATGAAGGAAAGAAAAGTTGTCCAAAACAGCTTCCAATCGAATATTCATGTGATTGGAAACGTCAGGAAAGTGGTAAGGTACTGTTTTCTATCAGTTGGCAAGCTGCGCACACAATCCCAGTGTTGTACAGCTTCCTTCTTCACCTTTCCGATGCTGCCGCTCTCTCTGGCTCCCGGAGCCGAAGAAGCGGATTCTTCACGCAAAGACGATTGTACCGCTCACAGTGCTCTCTTAGCGCCGCTTCTGCCGAAAGAAGCCCGGGAGCGGCTCTTAGCTCCGGACAGCATCGTACCTTCGTCTTTAGCGTCTTTTGTGGTCTACATCCTAGCAGAAAGCTTTTCCACTCTGTCTGGCAAGGAAAACCTGCGGGAGCACAGAAAACATCTCCCATCGTGTTCTGGACGCTGCACGGAGGTCTGCCAAGTGTTTGGCATGAAGGAAAGAAAAGTTGTCCAAAACAGCTTCTTATCGAATATTCATGTGATTGGAAATGTCAGGAAAGTGTAAGGTACTGTTTTCTATCAGTTGGCAAGCTGCGCACACAATCCCAGTGTTGTACAGCTTCCTTCTTCACCTTTCCGATGCTGCCGCTCTCTCCGGCTCCCGGAGCCGAAGAAGCGGCTTCTTCGCGCAAAGACGACTGTACCGCTCACAGTGCTCTCTTAGCGCCGCTTCTGCCGAAAGAAGCCCGGGAGCGGCTCTTAGCTCCGGAGAGCATCGTACCTTCGTCTTTAGCGTCTTTTGTGGTCTACATCCTAGCAGAAAGCTTTTCCATTCTGTCTGGCAAGGAAAACCTGCGGGAGCACAGAAAACATCTCCCATCGTGTTCTGGACGTTGCACGGAGGTCTGCCAAGTGTTTGGCATGAAGGAAAGAAAAGTTGTCCAAAACAGCTTCCAATCGAAGATTCATGTGATTGGAAACGTCAGGAAAGTGTAAGGTACTGTTTTCTATCAGTTGGCAAGCTGCGCACACAATCCCAGTGTTGTACAGCTTCCTTCTTCACCTTTCCGATGCTGCCGCTCTCTCCGGCTCCCGGAGCCGAAGAAGCGGCTTCTTCGCGCAAAGACGACTGTACCGCTCACAGTGCTCTCTTAGCGCCGCTTCTGCCGAAAGAAGCCCGGCAGCGGCGCTTAGCTCCGGACAGCATCGTACCTTCGTCTTTAGCGTCTTTTGTGGTCTACATCCTAGCAGAAAGCTTTTCCACTCTGTCTGGCAAGGAAAACCTGCGGGAGCACAGAAAACATCTCCCATCGTGTTCTGGACGTTGCACGGAGGTCTGCCAAGTGTTTGGCATGAAGGAAAGAAAAGTTGTCCAAAACAGCTTCCAATCGAATATTCATGTGATTGGAAACGTCAGGAAAGTGTAAGGTACTGTTTTCTATCAGTTGGCAAGCTGCGCACACAATCCCAGTGTTGTACAGCTTCCTTCTTCACCTTTCCGATGCTGCCGCTCTCTCCGGCTCCCGGAGCCGAAGAAGCGGCTTCTTCGCGCAAAGACGACTGTACCGCTCACAGTGCTCTCTTAGCGCCGCTTCTGCCGAAAGAAGCCCGGGAGCGGCTCTTAGCTCCGGAGAGCATCGTACCTTCGTCTTTAGCGTCTTTTGTGGTCTACATCCTAGCAGAAAGCTTTTCCACTCTGTCTGGCAAGGAAAACCTGCGGGAGCACAGAAAACATCTGCCATCGTGTTCTGGACATTGCACGGAGGTCTGCCAAGTGTTTGGCATGAAGGAAAGAAAAGTTGTCCAAAACAGCTTCCAATCGAATATTCATGTGATTGGAAACGTCAGGAAAGTGGTAAGGTACTGTTTTCTATCCGTTGGCAAGCTGCGCACACAATCCCAGTGTTGTACAGCTTCCTTCTTCACCTTTTCGATGCTGCCGCTCTCTCCGGCTCCCGGAGCCGAAGAAGCGGCTTCTTCGCGCAAAGACGACTGTACCGCTCACAGTGCTCTCTTAGCGCCGCTTCTGCCGAAAGAAGCCCGGGAGCGGCGCTTAGCTCCGGAGAGCATCGTACCTTCGTCTTTAGCGTCTTTTGTGGTCTACATCCTAGCAGAAAGCTTTTCCATTCTGTCTGGCAAGGAAAACCTGCGGGAGCACAGAAAACATCTCCAATCGTGTTCAGGACGTTGCACGGAGGTCTGCCAAGTGTTTGGCATGAAGGAAAGAAAAGTTGTCCAAAACAGCTTCCAATCGAATATTCATGTGATTGGAAACGTCAGGAAAGTGTAAGGTACTGTTTTCTATCAGTTGGCAAGCTGCGCACACAATCCCAGTGTTGTACAGCTTCCTTCTTCACCTTTCCGATGCTGCCGCTCTCTCCGGCTCCCGGAGCCGAAGAAGCGGCTTCTTCGCGCAAAGACGACTGTACCGCTCACAGTGCTCTCTTAGCGCCGCTTCTGCCGAAAGAAGCCCGGGAGCGGCTCTTAGCTCCGGAGAGCATCGTACCTTCGTCTTTAGCGTCTTTTGTGGTCTACATCCTAGCAGAAAGCTTTTCCACTCTGTCTGGCAAGGAAAACCTGCGGGAGCACAGAAAACATCTGCCATCGTGTTCTGGACATTGCACGGAGGTCTGCCAAGTGTTTGGCATGAAGGAAAGAAAAGTTGTCCAAAACAGCTTCCAATCGAATATTCATGTGATTGGAAACGTCAGGAAAGTGGTAAGGTACTGTTTTCTATCAGTTGGCAAGCTGCGCACACAATCCCAGTGTTGTACAGCTTCCTTCTTCACCTTTCCGATGCTGCCGCTCTCTCCGGCTCCCGGAGCCGAAGAAGCGGCTTCTTCGCGCAAAGACGACTGTACCGCTCACAGTGCTCTCTTAGCGCCGCTTCTGCCGAAAGAAGCCCGGGAGCGGCGCTTAACTCCGGACAGCATCGTACCTTCGTCTTTAGCGTCTTTTGTGGTCTACATCCTAGCAGAAAGCTTTTCCACTCTGTCTGGCAAGGAAAACCTGCGGGAGCACAGAAAACATCTCCCATCGTGTTCAGGACGTTGCACGGAGGTCTGCCAAGTGTTTGGCATGAAGGAAAGAAAAGTTGTCCAAAACAGCTTCCAATCGAATATTCATGTGATTGGAAACGTCAGGAAAGTGGTAAGGTACTGTTTTCTATCAGTTGGCAAGCTGCGCACACAATCCCAGTGTTGTACAGCTTCCTTCTTCACCTTTCCGATGCTGCCGCTCTCTCCGGCTCCCGGAGCCGAAGAAGCGGCTTCTTCGCGCAAAGACGACTGTACCGCTCACAGTGCTCTCTTAGCGCCGCTTCTGCCGAAAGAAGCCCGGGAGCGGCGCTTAACTCCGGACAGCATCGTACCTTCGTCTTTAGCGTCTTTTGTGGTCTACATCCTAGCAGAAAGCTTTTCCACTCTGTCTGGCAAGGAAAACCTGCGGGAGCACAGAAAACATCTCCCATCGTGTTCAGGACGTTGCACGGAGGTCTGCCAAGTGCTTGGCATGAAGGAAAGAAAAGTTGTCCAAAACAGCTTCCAATCGAATATTCATGTGATTGGAAACGTCAGGAAAGTGGTAAGGTACTGTTTTCTATCAGTTGGCAAGCTGCGCACACAATCCCAGTGTTGTACAGCTTCCTTCTTCACTTTTCCGATGCTGCCGCTCTCTCCGGCTCCCGGAGCCGAAGAAGCGGCTTCTTCGCGCAAAGACGATTGTACCGCTCACAGTGCTCTCTTAGCGCCGCTTCTGCCGAAAGAAGCCCGGGAGCGGCTCTTAGCTCCGGAGAGCATCGTACCTTCGTCTTTAGCGTCTTTTGTGGTCTACATCCTAGCAGAAAGCTTTTCCACTCTGTCTGGCAAGGAAAACCTGCGGGAGCACAGAAAACATCTCCCATCGTGTTCTGGACGTTGCACGGAGGTCTGCCAAGTGTTTGGCATGAAGGAAAGAAAAGTTGTCCAAAACAGCTTCCAATCGAATATTCATGTGATTGGAAACGTCAGGAAAGTGTAAGGTACTGTTTTCTATCAGTTGGAAAATTGCGCACACAATCCCAGTGTTGTACAGCTTCCTTCTTCACCTTTGCGATGCTGCCGCTCTCTCCGGCTCCCGGAGCCGAAGAAGCGGCTTCTTCGCGCAAAGACGATTGTACCGCTCACAGTGCTCTCTTAGCGCCGCTTCTGCCGAAAGAAGCCCGGGAGCGGCTCTTAGCTCTGGAGAGCATCGTACCTTTGTCTTTAGCGTCTTTTGTGGTCTACATCCTAGCAGAAAGCTTTTCCACTCTGTCTGGCAAGGAAAACCTGCGGGAGCACAGAAAACATCTCCCATCGTATTATGGACGTTGCACGGAGGTCTGCCAAGTGTTTGGCATGAAGGAAAGAAAAGTTGTCCAAAACAGCTTCCAATCGAATATTCATGTGATTGGAAACATCAGGAAAGTGTAAGGTACTGTTTTCTATCAGTTGGCAAGGTGCGCACACAATCCCAGTGTTGTACAGCTTCCTTCTTCACCTTTCCGATGCTGCCGCTCTCTCTGGCTCCCGGAGCCGAAGAAGCGGCTTCTTCACGCAAAGACGATTGTACCGCTCATAGTGCTCTCTTAGCGCCGCTTCTGCCGAAAGAAGCCCGGGAGCGGCTCTTAGCTCCGGACAGCATCGTACCTTCGTCTTTAGCGTCTTTTGTGGTCTACATCCTAGCAGAAAGCTTTTCCACTCTGTCTGGCAAGGAAAACCTGCGGGAGCACAGAAAACATCTCCCATCGTGTTCTGGACATTGCACGGAGGTCTGCCAAGTGTTTGGCATGAAGGAAAGAAAAGTTGTCCAAAACAGCTTCCAATCGAATATTCATGTGATTGGAAATGTCAGGAAAGTGTAAGGTACTGTTTTCTATCAGTTGGCAAGCTGCGCACACAATCCCAGTGTTGTACAGCTTCCTTCTTCACCTTTCCGATGCTGCCGCTCTCTCCGGCTCCCGGAGCCGAAGAAGCGGCTTCTTCGCGCAAAGACGACTGTACCGCTCACAGTGCTCTCTTAGCGCCGCTTCTGCCGAAAGAAGCCCGGGAGCGGCTCTTAGCTCCGGAGAGCATCGTACCTTCGTCTTTAGCGTCTTTTGTGGTCTACATCCTAGCAGAAAGCTTTTCCATTCTGTCTGGCAAGGAAAACCTGCGGGAGCACAGAAAACATCTCCCATCGTGTTCTGGACGTTGCACGGAGGTCTGCCAAGTGTTTGGCATGAAGGAAAGAAAAGTTGTCCAAAACAGCTTCCAATCGAAGATTCATGTGATTGGAAACGTCAGGAAAGTGTAAGGTACTGTTTTCTATCAGTTGGCAAGCTGCGCACACAATCCCAGTGTTGTACAGCTTCCTTCTTCACCTTTCCGATGCTGCCGCTCTCTCCGGCTCCCGGAGCCGAAGAAGCGGCTTCTTCGCGCAAAGACGACTGTACCGCTCACAGTGCTCTCTTAGCGCCGCCTCTGCCGAAAGAAGCCCGGGAGAGGCGCTTAGCTCCGGAGAGCATCGTACCTTCGTCTTTAGCGTCTTTTGTGGTCTACATCCTAGCAGAAAGCTTTTCCATTCTGTCTGGCAAGGAAAACCTGCGGGAGCACAGAAAACATCTCCAATCGTGTTCTGGACGTTGCACGGAGGTCTGCCAAGTGTTTGGCATGAAGGAAAGAAAAGTTGTCCAAAACAGCTTCCAATCGAATATTCATGTGATTGGAAACGTCAGGAAAGTGGTAAGGTACTGTTTTCTATCAGTTGGCAAGCTGCGCACACAATCCCAGTGTTGTACAGCTTCCTTCTTCACCTTTCCGATGCTGCCGCTCTCGCCGGCTCCCGAAGCCGAAGAAGCGGCTTCTTCGCGCAAAGACGACTGTACCGCTCACAGTGCTCTCTTAGCGCCGCTTCTGCCGAAAGAAGCCCGGGAGCGGCTCTTAGCTCCGGAGAGCATCGTACCTTCGTCTTTAGCGTCTTTTGTAGTCTACATCCTAGCAGAAAGCTTTTCCACTCTGTCTGGCAAGGAAAACCTGAGGGAGCACAGAAAACATCTCCCATCGTGTTCTGGACGTTGCACGGAGGTCAGCCAAGTGTTTGGCATGAAGGAAAGAAAAGTTGTCCAAAACAGCTTCCAATCGAATATTCATGTGATTGGAAACGTCAGGAAAGTGTAAGGTACTGTTTTCTATCAGTTGGCAAGCTGCGCACACAATCCCAGTGTTGTACAGCTTCCTTCTTCACCTTTGCGATGCTGCCGCTCTCTCCGGCTCCCGGAGCCGAAGAAGCGGCTTCTTCGCGCAAAGACGATTGTACCGCTCACAGTGCTCTCTTAGCGCCGCTTCTGCCGAAAGAAGCCCGGGAGCGGCTCTTAGCTCCGGAGAGCATCGTACCTTCGTCTTTAGCGTCTTTTGTGGTCTACATCCTAGCAGAAAGCTTTTCCACTCTGTCTGGCAAGGAAAACCTGCGGGAGCACAGAAAACATCTCCCATCGTGTTCAGGACGTTGCACGGAGGTCTGCCAAGTGTTTGGCATGAAGGAGAGAAAAGTTGTCCAAAACTGCTTCCAATCGAATATTCATGTGATTGGAAACGTCAGGAAAGTGGTAAGGTACTGTTTTCTATCAGTTGGCAAGCTGCGCACACAATCCCAGTGTTGTACAGCTTCCTTCTTCACCTTTCCGATGCTGCCGCTCTCTCCGGCTCCCGGAGCCGAAGAAGCGGCTTCTTCGCGCAAAGACGATTGTACCGCTCACAGTGCTCTCTTAGCGCCGCTTCTGCCGAAAGAAGCCCGGGAGCGGCTCTTAGCTCCGGAGAGCATCGTACCTTCGTCTTTAGCGTCTTTTGTGGTCTACATCCTAGCAGAAAGCTTTTCCACTCTGTCTGGCAAGGAAAACCTGCGGGAGCACAGAAAACATCTCCCATCGTGTTCAGGACGTTGCACGGAGGTCTGCCAAGTGTTTGGCATGAAGGAAAGAAAAGTTGTCCAAAACTGCTTCCAATCGAATATTCATGTGATTGGAAACGTCAGGAAAGTGGTAAGGTACTGTTTTCTATCAGTTGGAAAGTTGCGCACACAATCCCAGTGTTGTACAGCTTCCTTCTTCACCTTTCCGATGCTGCCGCTCTCTCTGGCTCCCGGAGCCGAAGAAGCGGCTTCTTCGCGCAAAGACGATTGTACCGCTCACAGTGCTCTCTTAGCGCCGCTTCTGCCGAAAGAAGCCCGGGAGCGGCTCTTAGCTCCGGAGAGCATCGTACCTTCGTCTTTAGCGTCCTTTGTGGTCTACATGCTAGCAGAAAGCTTTTCCACTCTGTCTGGCAAGGAAAACCTGAGGGAGCACAGAAAACATCTCCCATCGTGTTCTGGACGTTGCACGGAGGTCTGCCAAGTGCTTGGCATGAAGGAAAGAAAAGTTGTCCAGAACAGCTTCCAATCGAATATTCATGTGATTGGAAACGTCAGGAAAGTGGTAAGGTACTGTTTTCTATCAGTTGGAAAGTTGCGCACACAATCCCAGTGTTGTACAGCTTCCTTCTTCACCTTTCCGATGCTGCCGCTCTCTCCGGCTCCCGGAGCCGAAGAAGCGGCTTCTTCGCGCAAAGACGACTGTACCGCTCACAGTGCTCTCTTAGCGCCGCTTCTGCCGAAAGAAGCCCGGGAGCGGCTCTTAGCTCCGGAGAGCATCGTACCTTTGTCTTTAGCGTCTTTTGTGGTCTACATCCTAGCAGAAAGCTTTTCCACTCTGTCTGGCAAGGAAAACCTGCGGGAGCACAGAAAACATCTCCCATCGTGTTCTGGACGTTGCAGGGAGGTCTGCCAAGTGTTTGGCATGAAGGAGAGAAAAGTTGTCCAAAACTGCTTCCAATCGAATATTCATGTGATTGGAAACGTCAGGAAAGTGGTAAGGTACTGTTTTCTATCAGTTGGCAAGCTGCGCACACAATCCCAGTGTTGTACAGCTTCCTTCTTCACCTTTCCGATGCTGCCGCTCTCTCCGGCTCCCGGAGCCGAAGAAGCGGCTTCTTCGCGCAAAGACGATTGTATCGCTCACAGTGCTCTCTTAGCGCCGCTTCTGCCGAAAGAAGCCCGGGAGCGGCTCTTAGCTCCGGAGAGCATCGTACCTTCGTCTTTAGCGTCTTTTGTGGTCTACATCCTAGCAGAAAGCTTTTCCACTCTGTCTGGCAAGGAAAACCTGCGGGAGCACAGAAAACATCTCCCATCGTGTTATGGATGTTGCACGGAGGTCTGCCAAGTGTTTGGCATGAAGGAAAGAAAAGTTGTCCAAAACAGCTTCCAATCGAATATTCATGTGATTGGAAACGTCAGGAAAGTGTAAGGTACTGTTTTCTATCAGTTGGCAAGCTGCGCACACAATCCCAGTGTTGTACAGCTTCCTTCTTCACCTTTCCGATGCTGCCGCTCTCTCCGGCTCCCGGAGCCGAAGAAGCGGCTTCTTCGCGCAAAGACGATTGTACCGCTCTCAGTGCTCTCTTAGCGCCGCTTCTGCCGAAAGAAGCCCGGGAGCGGCGCTTAGCTCCGGACAGCATCGTACCTTCGTCTTTAGCGTCTTTTGTGGTCTACATCCTAGCAGAAAGCTTTTCCACTCTGTCTGGCAAGGAAAACCTGCGGGAGCACAGAAAACATCTGCCATCGTGTTCTGGACGTTGCACGGAGGTCTGCCAAGTGTTTGGCATGAAGGAAAGAAAAGTTGTCCAAAACAGCTTCCAATGGCATATTCATGTGATTGGAAACGTCAGGAAAGTGGTAAGGTACTGTTTTCTATCAGTTGGCAAGCTGCGCACACAATCCCAGTGTTGTACAGCTTCCTTCTTCACCTTTCCGATGCTGCCGCTCTCTCCGGCTCCCGGAGCCGAAGAAGCGGCTTCTTCGCGCAAAGACGATTGTACCGCTCACAGTGCTCTCTTAGCGCCGCTTCTGCCGAAAGAAGCCCGGGAGCGGCTCTTAGCTCCGGAGAGCATCGTACCTTCGTCTTTAGCGTCCTTTGTGGTCTACATGCTAGCAGAAAGCTTTTCCACTCTGTCTGGCAAGGAAAACCTGAGGGAGCACAGAAAACATCTCCCATCGTGTTCTGGACGTTGCACGGAGGTCTGCCAAGTGCTTGGCATGAAGGAAAGAAAAGTTGTCCAGAACAGCTTCCAATCGAATATTTATGTGATTGGAAACGTCAGGAAAGTGGTAAGGTACTGTTTTCTATCAGTTGGAAAGTTGCGCACACAATCCCAGTGTTGTACAGCTTCCTTCTTCACCTTTCCGATGCTGCCGCTCTCTCCGGCTCCCGGAGCCGAAGAAGCGGCTTCTTCGCGCAAAGACAATTGTACCGCTCACAGTGCTCTCTTAGCGCCGCTTCTGCCGAAAGAAGCCCGGGAGCGGCTCTTAGCTCCGGAGAGCATCGTACCTTCGTCTTTAGCGTCTTTTGTGGTCTACATCCTAGCAGAAAGCTTTTCCACTCTGTCTGGCAAGGAAAACCTGCGGGAGCACAGAAAACATCTGCCATCGTGTTCTGGACGTTGCACGGAGGTCTGCCAAGTGTTTGGCATGAAGGAGAGAAAAGTTGTCCAAAACTGCTTCCAATCGAATATTCATGTGATTGGAAACGTCAGGAAAGTGGTAAGGTACTGTTTTCTATCAGTTGGCAAGCTGCGCACACAATCCCAGTGTTGTACAGCTTCCTTCTTCACCTTTGCGATGCTGCCGCTCTCTCCGGCTCCCGGAGCCGAAGAAGCGGCTTCTTCGCGCAAAGACGATTGTACCGCTCACAGTGCTCTCTTAGCGCCGCTTCTGCCGAAAGAAGCCCGGGAGCGGCTCTTAGCTCCGGAGAGCATCGTACCTTCGTCTTTAGCGTCTTTTGTGGTCTACATCCTAGCAGAAAGCTTTTCCACTCTGTCTGGCAAGGAAAACCTGCGGGAGCACAGAAAACATCTCCCATCGTGTTATGGATGTTGCACGGAGGTCTGCCAAGTGTTTGGCATGAAGGAAAGAAAAGTTGTCCAAAACAGCTTCCAATCGAATATTCATGTGATTGGAAACGTCAGGAAAGTGTAAGGTACTGTTTTCTATCAGTTGGCAAGCTGCGCACACAATCCCAGTGTTGTACAGCTTCCTTCTTCACCTTTCCGATGCTGCCGCTCTCTCCGGCTCCCGGAGCCGAAGAAGCGGCTTCTTCGCGCAAAGACGATTGTACCGCTCTCAGTGCTCTCTTAGCGCCGCTTCTGCCGAAAGAAGCCCGGGAGCGGCGCTTAGCTCCGGACAGCATCGTACCTTCGTCTTTAGCGTCTTTTGTGGTCTACATCCTAGCAGAAAGCTTTTCCACTCTGTCTGGCAAGGAAAACCTGCGGGAGCACAGAAAACATCTCCCATCGTGTTCTGGACGTTGCACGGAGGTCTGCCAAGTGTTTGGCATGAAGGAAAGAAAAGTTGTCCAAAACAGCTTCCAATGGCATATTCATGTGATTGGAAACGTCAGGAAAGTGGTAAGGTACTGTTTTCTATCAGTTGGCAAGCTGCGCACACAATCCCAGTGTTGTACAGCTTCCTTCTTCACCTTTCCGATGCTGCCGCTCTCTCCGGCTCCCGGAGCCGAAGAAGCGGCTTCTTCGCGCAAAGACGATTGTACCGCTCACAGTGCTCTCTTAGCGCCGCTTCTGCCGAAAGAAGCCCGGGAGCGGCGCTTAGCTCCGGACAGCATCGTACCTTCGTCTTTAGCGTCTTTTGTGGTCTACATCCTAGCAGAAAGCTTTTCCACTCTGTCTGGCAAGGAAAACCTGCGGGAGCACAGAAAACATCTCCCATCGTGTTCAGGACGTTGCACGGAGGTCTGCCAAGTGTTTGGCATGAAGGAAAGAAAAGTTGTCCAAAACAGCTTCCAATCGAATATTCATGTGATTGGAAACGTCAGGAAAGTGGTAAGGTACTGTTTTCTATCAGTTGGCAAGCTGCGCACACAATCCCAGTGTTGTACAGCTTCCTTCTTCACCTTTCCGATGCTGCCGCTCTCTCCGGCTCCCGGAGCCGAAGAAGCGGCTTCTTCGCGCAAAGACGATTGTACCGCTCACAGTGCTCTCTTAGCGCCGCTTCTGCCGAAAGAAGCCCGGGAGCGGCTCTTAGCTCCGGAGAGCATCGTACCTTCGTCTTTAGCGTCTTTTGTGGTCTACATCCTAGCAGAAAGCTTTTCCACTCTGTCTGGCAAGGAAAACCTGCGGGAGCACAGAAAACATCTCCCATCGTGTTATGGATGTTGCACGGAGGTCTGCCAAGTGTTTGGCATGAAGGAAAGAAAAGTTGTCCAAAACAGCTTCCAATCGAATATTCATGTGATTGGAAACGTCAGGAAAGTGTAAGGTACTGTTTTCTATCAGTTGGCAAGCTGCGCACACAATCCCAGTGTTGTACAGCTTCCTTCTTCACCTTTCCGATGCTGCCGCTCTCTCCGGCTCCCGGAGCCGAAGAAGCGGCTTCTTCGCGCAAAGACGATTGTACCGCTCTCAGTGCTCTCTTAGCGCCGCTTCTGCCGAAAGAAGCCCGGGAGCGGCGCTTAGCTCCGGACAGCATCGTACCTTCGTCTTTAGCGTCTTTTGTGGTCTACATCCTAGCAGAAAGCTTTTCCACTCTGTCTGGCAAGGAAAACCTGCGGGAGCACAGAAAACATCTCCCATCGTCTTCTGGACGTTGCACGGAGGTCTGCCAAGTGTTTGGCATGAAGGAAAGAAAAGTTGTCCAAAACAGCTTCCAATGGCATATTCATGTGATTGGAAACGTCAGGAAAGTGGTAAGGTACTGTTTTCTATCAGTTGGCAAGCTGCGCACACAATCCCAGTGTTGTACAGCTTCCTTCTTCACCTTTGCGATGCTGCCGCTCTCTCCGGCTCCCGGAGCCGAAGAAGCGGCTTCTTCGCGCAAAGACGATTGTACCGCTCACAGTGCTCTCTTAGCGCCGCTTCTGCCGAAAGAAGCCCGGGAGCGGCTCTTAGCTCCGGACAGCATCGTACCTTCGTCTTTAGCGTCTTTTGTGGTCTACATCCTAGCAGAAAGCTTTTCCACTCTGTCTGGCAAGGAAAACCTGCGGGAGCACAGAAAACATCTCCCATCGTCTTCTGGACGTTGCACGGAGGTCTGCCAAGTGTTTGGCATGAAGGAAAGAAAAGTTGTCCAAAACAGCTTCCAATGGCATATTCATGTGATTGGAAACGTCAGGAAAGTGGTAAGGTACTGTTTTCTATCAGTTGGCAAGCTGCGCACACAATCCCAGTGTTGTACAGCTTCCTTCTTCACCTTTGCGATGCTGCCGCTCTCTCCGGCTCCCGGAGCCGAAGAAGCGGCTTCTTCGCGCAAAGACGATTGTACCGCTCACAGTGCTCTCTTAGCGCCGCTTCTGCCGAAAGAAGCCCGGGAGCGGCGCTTAGCTCCGGACAGCATCGTACCTTCGTCTTTAGCGTCTTTTGTGGTCTACATCCTAGCAGAAAGCTTTTCCACTCTGTCTGGCAAGGAAAACCTGCGGGAGCACAGAAAACATCTCCCATCGTGTTCAGGACGTTGCACGGAGGTCTGCCAAGTGTTTGGCATGAAGGAAAGAAAAGTTGTCCAAAACAGCTTCCAATCGAATATTCATGTGATTGGAAACGTCAGGAAAGTGGTAAGGTACTGTTTTCTATCAGTTGGCAAGCTGCGCACACAATCCCAGTGTTGTACAGCTTCCTTCTTCACCTTTCCGATGCTGCCGCTCTCTCCGGCTCCCGGAGCCGAAGAAGCGGCTTCTTCGCGCAAAGACGATTGTACCGCTCACAGTGCTCTCTTAGCGCCGCTTCTGCCGAAAGAAGCCCGGGAGCGGCTCTTAGCTCCGGAGAGCATCGTACCTTCGTCTTTACCGTCCTTTGTGGTCTACATCCTAGCAGAAAGCTTTTCCACTCTGTCTGGCAAGGAAAACCTGCGGGAGCACAGAAAACATCTCCAATCGTGTTCTGGACGTTGCACGGAGGTCTGCCAAGTGTTTGGCATGAAGGAAAGAAAAGTTGTCCAAAACAGCTTCCAATCGAATATTCATGTGATTGGAAACGTCAGGAAAGTGTAAGGTACTGTTTTCTATCAGTTGGCAAGCTGCGCACACAATCCCAGTGTTGTACAGCTTCCTTCTTCACCTTTGCGATGCTGCCGCTCTCTCCGGCTCCCGGAGCCGAAGAAGCGGCTTCTTCGCGCAAAGACGACTGTACCGCTCACAGTGCTCTCTTAGCGCCGCTTCTGCCGAAAGAAGCCCGGCAGCGGCTCTTAGCTCCGGAGAGCATCGTACCTTCGTCTTTAGCGTCTTTTGTGGTCTACATCCTAGCAGAAAGCTTTTCCACTCTGTCTGGCAAGGAAAACCTGCGGGAGCACAGAAAACATCTCCCATCGTGTTCAGGACGTTGCACGGAGGTCTGCCAAGTGTTTGGCATGAAGGAAAGAAAAGTTGTCCAAAACAGCTTCCAATCGAATATTCATGTGATTGGAAACGTCAGGAAAGTGGTAAGGTACTGTTTTCTATCAGTTGGCAAGCTGCGCACACAATCCCAGTGTTGTACAGCTTCCTTCTTCACCTTTGCGATGCTGCCGCTCTCTCCGGCTCCCGGAGCCGAAGAAGCGGCTTCTTCGCGCAAAGACGATTGTACCGCTCACAGTGCTCTCTTAGCGCCGCTTCTGCCGAAAGAAGCCCGGGAGCGGCGCTTAGCTCCGGACAGCATCGTACCTTCGTCTTTAGCGTCTTTTGTGGTCTACATCCTAGCAGAAAGCTTTTCCACTCTGTCTGGCAAGGAAAACCTGCGGGAGCACAGAAAACATCTCCCATCGTGTTCAGGACGTTGCACGGAGGTCTGCCAAGTGTTTGGCATGAAGGAAAGAAAAGTTGTCCAAAACAGCTTCCAATCGAATATTCATGTGATTGGAAACGTCAGGAAAGTGGTAAGGTACTGTTTTCTATCAGTTGGAAAGTTGCGCACACAATCCCAGTGTTGTACAGCTTCCTTCTTCACCTTTCCGATGCTGCCGCTCTCTCCGGCTCCCGGAGCCGAAGAAGCGGCTTCTTCGCGCAAAGACGATTGTACCGCTCACAGTGCTCTCTTAGCGCCGCTTCTGCCGAAAGAAGCCCGGGAGCGGCTCTTAGCTCCGGAGAGCATCGTAGCTTCGTCTTTAGCGTCCTTTGTGGTCTACATGCTAGCAGAAAGCTTTTCCACTCTGTCTGGCAAGGAAAACCTGAGGGAGCACAGAAAACATCTCCCATCGTGTTCTGGACGTTGCACGGAGGTCTGCCAAGTGCTTGGCATGAAGGAAAGAAAAGTTGTCCAGAACAGCTTCCAATCGAATATTCATGTGATTGGAAACGTCAGGAAAGTGGTAAGGTACTGTTTTCTATCAGTTGGAAAGTTGCGCACACAATCCCAGTGTTGTACAGCTTCCTTCTTCACCTTTCCGATGCTGCCGCTCTCTCCGGCTCCCGGAGCCGAAGAAGCGGCTTCTTCGCGCAAAGACAATTGTACCGCTCACAGTGCTCTCTTAGCGCCGCTTCTGCCGAAAGAAGCCCGGGAGCGGCTCTTAGCTCCGGAGAGCATCGTACCTTCGTCTTTAGCGTCTTTTGTGGTCTACATCCTAGCAGAAAGCTTTTCCACTCTGTCTGGCAAGGAAAACCTGCGGGAGCACAGAAAACATCTGCCATCGTGTTCTGGACGTTGCACGGAGGTCTGCCAAGTGTTTGGCATGAAGGAGAGAAAAGTTGTCCAAAACTGCTTCCAATCGAATATTCATGTGATTGGAAACGTCAGGAAAGTGGTAAGGTACTGTTTTCTATCAGTTGGCAAGCTGCGCACACAATCCCAGTGTTGTACAGCTTCCTTCTTCACCTTTCCGATGCTGCCGCTCTCTCCGGCTCCCGGAGCCGAAGAAGCGGCTTCTTCGCGCAAAGACGATTGTACCGCTCACAGTGCTCTCTTAGCGCCGCTTCTGCCGAAAGAAGCCCGGGAGCGGCTCTTAGCTCCGGAGAGCATCGTACCTTCGTCTTTAGCGTCTTTTGTGGTCTACATCCTAGCAGAAAGCTTTTCCACTCTGTCTGGCAAGGAAAACCTGCGGGAGCACAGAAAACATCTCCCATCGTGTTATGGATGTTGCACGGAGGTCTGCCAAGTGTTTGGCATGAAGGAAAGAAAAGTTGTCCAAAACAGCTTCCAATCGAATATTCATGTGATTGGAAACGTCAGGAAAGTGTAAGGTACTGTTTTCTATCAGTTGGCAAGCTGCGCACACAATCCCAGTGTTGTACAGCTTCCTTCTTCACCTTTCCGATGCTGCCGCTCTCTCCGGCTCCCGGAGCCGAAGAAGCGGCTTCTTCGCGCAAAGACGATTGTACCGCTCTCAGTGCTCTCTTAGCGCCGCTTCTGCCGAAAGAAGCCCGGGAGCGGCGCTTAGCTCCGGACAGCATCGTACCTTCGTCTTTAGCGTCTTTTGTGGTCTACATCCTAGCAGAAAGCTTTTCCACTCTGTCTGGCAAGGAAAACCTGCGGGAGCACAGAAAACATCTGCCATCGTGTTCTGGACGTTGCACGGAGGTCTGCCAAGTGTTTGGCATGAAGGAAAGAAAAGTTGTCCAAAACAGCTTCTTATCGAATATTCATGTGATTGGAAACGTCAGGAAAGTGGTAAGGTACTGTTTTCTATCAGTTGGCAAGCTGCGCACACAATCCCAGTGTTGTACAGCTTCCTTCTTCACCTTTGCGATGCTGCCGCTCTCTCCGGCTCCCGGAGCCGAAGAAGCGGCTTCTTCGCGCAAAGACGATTGTACCGCTCACAGTGCTCTCTTAGCGCCGCTTCTGCCGAAAGAAGCCCGGGAGCGGCGCTTAGCTCCGGACAGCATCGTACCTTCGTCTTTAGCGTCTTTTGTGGTCTACATCCTAGCAGAAAGCTTTTCCACTCTGTCTGGCAAGGAAAACCTGCGGGAGCACAGAAAACATCTCCCATCGTGTTCAGGACGTTGCACGGAGGTCTGCCAAGTGTTTGGCATGAAGGAAAGAAAAGTTGTCCAAAACAGCTTCCAATCGAATATTCATGTGATTGGAAACGTCAGGAAAGTGGTAAGGTACTGTTTTCTATCAGTTGGCAAGCTGCGCACACAATCCCAGTGTTGTACAGCTTCCTTCTTCACCTTTCCGATGCTGCCGCTCTCTCCGGCTCCCGGAGCCGAAGAAGCGGCTTCTTCGCGCAAAGACCATTGTACCGCTCACAGTGCTCTCTTAGCGCCGCTTCTGCCGAAAGAAGCCCGGGAGCGGCTCTTAGCTCCGGAGAGCATCGTACCTTCGTCTTTAGCGTCCTTTGTGGTCTACATCCTAGCAGAAAGCTTTTCCATTCTGTCTGGCAAGGAAAACCTGCGGGAGCACAGAAAACATCTCCCATCGTGTTCTGGACGTTGCACGGAGGTCTGCCAAGTGTTTGGCATGAAGGAAAGAAAAGTTGTCCAAAACAGCTTCCAATCGAATATTCATGTGATTGGAAACGTCAGGAAAGTGTAAGGTACTGTTTTCTATCAGTTGGCAAGCTGCGCACACAATCCCAGTGTTGTACAGCTTCCTTCTTCACCTTTCCGATGCTGCCGCTCTCTCCGGCTCCCGGAGCCGAAGAAGCGGCTTCTTCGCGCAAAGACGACTGTACCGCTCACAGTGCTCTCTTAGCGCCGCTTCTGCCGAAAGAAGCCCGGGAGCGGCTCTTAGCTCCGGAGAGCATCGTACCTTCGTCTTTAGCGTCTTTTGTGGTCTACATCCTAGCAGAAAGCTTTTCCACTCTGTCTGGCAAGGAAAACCTGCGGGAGCACAGAAAACATCTCCCATCGTGTTCAGGACGTTGCACGGAGGTCTGCCAAGTGTTTGGCATGAAGGAAAGAAAAGTTGTCCAAAACAGCTTCCAATCGAATATTCATGTGATTGGAAACGTCAGGAAAGTGGTAAGGTACTGTTTTCTATCAGTTGGCAAGCTGCGCACACAATCCCAGTGTTGTACAGCTTCCTTCTTCACCTTTGCGATGCTGCCGCTCTCTCCGGCTCCCGGAGCCGAAGAAGCGGCTTCTTCGCGCAAAGACGATTGTACCGCTCACAGTGCTCTCTTAGCGCCGCTTCTGCCGAAAGAAGCCCGGGAGCGGCGATTAGCTCCGGACAGCATCGTACCTTCGTCTTTAGCGTCTTTTGTGGTCTACATCCTAGCAGAAAGCTTTTCCATTCTGTCTGGCAAGGAAAACCTGCGGGAGCACAGAAAACATCTCCCATCATGTTCAGGACGTTGCACGGAGGTCTGCCAAGTGTTTGGCATGAAGGAAAGAAAAGTTGTCCAAAACAGCTTCCAATCGAATATTCATGTGATTGGAAACGTCAGGAAAGTGGTAAGGTACTGTTTTCTATCAGTTGGAAAGTTGCGCACACAATCCCAGTGTTGTACAGCTTCCTTCTTCACCTTTCCGATGCTGCCGCTCTCTCCGGCTCCCGGAGCCGAAGAAGCGGCTTCTTCGCGCAAAGACGATTGTACCGCTCACAGTGCTCTCTTAGCGCCGCTTCTGCCGAAAGAAGCCCGGGAGCGGCTCTTAGCTCCGGAGAGCATCGTACCTTCGTCTTTAGCGTCCTTTGTGGTCTACATGCTAGCAGAAAGCTTTTCCACTCTGTCTGGCAAGGAAAACCTGAGGGAGCACAGAAAACATCTCCCATCGTCTTCTGGACGTTGCACGGAGGTCTGCCAAGTGCTTGGCATGAAGGAAAGAAAAGTTGTCCAGAACAGCTTCCAATCGAATATTCATGTGATTGGAAACGTCAGGAAAGTGGTAAGGTACTGTTTTCTATCAGTTGGAAAGTTGCGCACACAATCCCAGTGTTGTACAGCTTCCTTCTTCACCTTTCCGATGCTGCCGCTCTCTCTGGCTCCCGGAGCCGAAGAAGCGGCTTCTTCGCGCAAAGACGACTGTACCGCTCACAGTGCTCTCTTAGCGCCGCTTCTGCCGAAAGAAGCCCGGGAGCGGCGCTTAGCTCCGGACAGCATCGTACCTTCGTCTTTAGCGTCTTTTGTGGTCTACATCCTAGCAGAAAGCTTTTCCACTCTGTCTGGCAAGGAAAACCTGCGGGAGCACAGAAAACATCTCCCATCGTGTTCTGGACCCTGCACGGAGGTCTGCCAAGTGTTTGGCATGAAGGAAAGAAAAGTTGTCCAAAACAGCTTCCAATGGCATATTCATGTGATTGGAAACGTCAGGAAAGTGGTAAGGTACTGTTTTCTATCAGTTGGCAAGCTGCGCACACAATCCCAGTGTTGTACAGCTTCCTTCTTCACCTTTGCGATGCTGCCGCTCTCTCCGGCTCCCGGAGCCGAAGAAGCGGCTTCTTCGCGCAAAGACGATTGTACCGCTCACAGTGCTCTCTTAGCGCCGCTTCTGCCGAAAGAAGCCCGGGAGCGGCGCTTAGCTCCGGACAGCATCGTACCTTCGTCTTTAGCGTCTTTTGTGGTCTACATCCTAGCAGAAAGCTTTTCCACTCTGTCTGGCAAGGAAAACCTGCGGGAGCACAGAAAACATCTGCCATCGTGTTCTGGACGTTGCACGGAGGTCTGCCAAGTGTTTGGCATGAAGGAAAGAAAAGTTGTCCAAAACAGCTTCCAATCGAATATTCATGTGATTGGAAACGTCAGGAAAGTGGTAAGGTACTGTTTTCTATCAGTTGGCAAGCTGCGCACACAATCCCAGTGTTGTACAGCTTCCTTCTTCACCTTTCCGATGCTGCCGCTCTCTCCGGCTCCCGGAGCCGAAGAAGCGGCTTCTTCGCGCAAAGACGATTGTACCGCTCACAGTGCTCTCTTAGCGCCGCTTCTGCCGAAAGAAGCCCGGGAGCGGCTCTTAGCTCCGGAGAGCATCGTACCTTCGTCTTTAGCGTCCTTTGTGGTCTACATCCTAGCAGAAAGCTTTTCCATTCTGTCTGGCAAGGAAAACCTGCGGGAGCACAGAAAACATCTCCAATCGTGTTCTGGACGTTGCACGGAGGTCTGCCAAGTGTTTGGCATGAAGGAAAGAAAAGTTGTCCAAAACAGCTTCCAATCGAATATTCATGTGATTGGAAACGTCAGGAAAGTGTAAGGTACTGTTTTCTATCAGTTGGCAAGCTGCGCACACAATCCCAGTGTTGTACAGCTTCCTTCTTCACCTTTCCGATGCTGCCGCTCTCTCCGGCTCCCGGAGCCGAAGAAGCGGCTTCTTCGCGCAAAGACGATTGTACCGCTCACAGTGCTCTCTTAGCGCCGCTTCTGCCGAAAGAAGCCTGGGAGCGGCGCTTAGCTCCGGACAGCATCGTACCTTCGTCTTTAGCGTCTTTTGTGGTCTACATCCTAGCAGAAAGCTTTTCCACTCTGTCTGGCAAGGAAAACCTGCGGGAGCACAGAAAACGTCTCCCATCGTGTTCTGGACGCTGCACGGAGGTCTGCCAAGTGTTTGGCATGAAGGAAAGAAAAGTTGTCCAAAACAGCTTCCAATCGAATATTCATGTGATTGGAAACGTCAGGAAAGTGGTAAGGTACTGTTTTCTATCAGTTGGAAAGTTGCGCACACAATCCCAATGTTGTACAGCTTCCTTCTTCACCTTTCCGATGCTGCCGCTCTCTCCGGCTCCCGGAGCCGAAGAAGCGGCTTCTTCGCGCAAAGACGATTGTACCGCTCACAGTGCTCTCTTAGCGCCGCTTCTGCCGAAAGAAGCCCCGGAGCGGCTCTTAGCTCCGGAGAGCATCGTACCTTCGTCTTTAGCGTCCTTTGTGGTCTACATGCTAGCAGAAAGCTTTTCCACTCTGTCTGGCAAGGAAAACCTGAGGGAGCACAGAAAACATCTCCCATCGTGTTCTGGACGTTGCACGGAGGTCTGCCAAGTGCTTGGCATGAAGGAAAGAAAAGTTGTCCAGAACAGCTTCCAATCGAATATTCATGTGATTGGAAACGTCAGGAAAGTGGTAAGGTACTGTTTTCTATCAGTTGGAAAGTTGCGCACACAATCCCAGTGTTGTACAGCTTCCTTCTTCACCTTTCCGATGCTGCCGCTCTCTCCGGCTCCCGGAGCCGAAGAAGCGGCTTCTTCGCGCAAAGACGACTGTACCGCTCACAGTGCTCTCTTAGCGCCGCTTCTGCCGAAAGAAGCCCGGGAGCGGCTCTTAGCTCCGGAGAGCATCGTACCTTCGTCTTTAGCGTCTTTTGTGGTCTACATCCTAGCAGAAAGCTTTTCCACTCTGTCTGGCAAGGAAAACCTGCGGGAGCACGGAAAACATCTGCCATCGTGTTCTGGACGTTGCACGGAGGTCTGCCAAGTGTTTGGCATGAAGGAGAGAAAAGTTGTCCAAAACTGCTTCCAATCGAATATTCATGTGATTGGAAACGTCAGGAAAGTGGTAAGGTACTGTTTTCTATCAGTTGGCAAGCTGCGCACACAATCCCAGTGTTGTACAGCTTCCTTCTTCACCTTTCCGATGCTGCCGCTCTCTCCGGCTCCCGGAGCCGAAGAAGCGGCTTCTTCGCGCAAAGACGATTGTATCGCTCACAGTGCTCTCTTAGCGCCGCTTCTGCCGAAAGAAGCCCGGGAGCGGCTCTTAGCTCCGGAGAGCATCGTACCTTCGTCTTTAGCGTCTTTTGTGGTCTACATCATAGCAGAAAGCTTTTCCACTCTGTCTGGCAAGGAAAACCTGCGGGAGCACAGAAAACATCTCCCATCGTGTTCTGGACGTTGCACGGAGGTCTGCCAAGTGTTTGGCATGAAGGAAAGAAAAGTTGTCCAAAACAGCTTCCAATCGAATATTCATGTGATTGGAAACGTCAGGAAAGTGTAAGGTACTGTTTTCTATCAGTTGGCAAGCTGCGCACACAATCCCAGTGTTGTACAGCTTCCTTCTTCACCTTTCCGATGCTGCCGCTCTCTCCGGCTCCCGGAGCCGAAGAAGCGGCTTCTTCGCGCAAAGACGATTGTACCGCTCTCAGTGCTCTCTTAGCGCCGCTTCTGCCGAAAGAAGCCCGGGAGCGGCGCTTAGCTCCGGACAGCATCGTACCTTCGTCTTTAGCGTCTTTTGTGGTCTACATCCTAGCAGAAAGCTTTTCCACTCTGTCTGGCAAGGAAAACCTGCGGGAGCACAGAAAACATCTGCCATCGTGTTCTGGACGTTGCACGGAGGTCTGCCAAGTGTTTGGCATGAAGGAAAGAAAAGTTGTCCAAAACAGCTTCCAATGGCATATTCATGTGATTGGAAACGTCAGGAAAGTGGTAAGGTACTGTTTTCTATCAGTTGGCAAGCTGCGCACACAATCCCAGTGTTGTACAGCTTCCTTCTTCACCTTTCCGATGCTGCCGCTCTCTCCGGCTCCCGGAGCCGAAGAAGCGGCTTCTTCGCGCAAAGACGATTGTACCGCTCACAGTGCTCTCTTAGCGCCGCTTCTGCCGAAAGAAGCCCGGGAGCGGCTCTTAGCTCCGGAGAGCATCGTACCTTCGTCTTTAGCGTCTTTTGTGGTCTACATCCTAGCAGAAAGCTTTTCCATTCTGTCTGGCAAGGAAAACCTGCGGGAGCACAGAAAACATCTCCCATCGTGTTCAGGACGTTGCACGGAGGTCTGCCAAGTGTTTGGCATGAAGGAAAGAAAAGTTGTCCAAAACAGCTTCCAATCGAATATTCATGTGATTGGAAACGTCAGGAAAGTGTAAGGTACTGTTTTCTATCAGTTGGCAAGCTGCGCACACAATCCCAGTGTTGTACAGCTTCCTTCTTCACCTTTCCGATGCTGCCGCTCTCTCCGGCTCCCGGAGCCGAAGAAGCGGCTTCTTCGCGCAAAGACGACTGTACCGCTCACAGTGCTCTCTTAGCGCCGCTTCTGCCGAAAGAAGCCCGGGAGCGGCTCTTAGCTCCGGAGAGCATCGTACCTTCGTCTTTAGCGTCTTTTGTGGTCTACATCCTAGCAGAAAGCTTTTCCACTCTGTCTGGCAAGGAAAACCTGCGGGAGCACAGAAAACATCTCCCATCGTGTTCTGGACGTTGCACGGAGGTCTGCCAAGTGTTTGGCATGAAGGAAAGAAAAGTTGTCCAAAACAGCTTCCAATCGAATATTCATGTGATTGGAAACGTCAGGAAAGTGGTAAGGTACTGTTTTCTATCAGTTGGCAAGCTGCGCACACAATCCCAGTGTTGTACAGCTTCCTTCTTCACCTTTCCGATGCTGCCGCTCTCTCCGGCTCCCGGAGCCGAAGAAGCGGCTTCTTCGCGCAAAGACGATTGTACCGCTCACAGTGCTCTCTTAGCGCCGCTTCTGCCGAAAGAAGCCCGGGAGCGGCGCTTAGCTCCGGAGAGCATCGTACCTTCGTCTTTAGCGTCTTTTGTGGTCTACATCCTAGCAGAAAGCTTTTCCACTCTGTCTGGCAAGGAAAACCTGCGGGAGCACAGAAAACATCTCCCATCGTGTTCAGGACGTTGCACGGAGGTCTGCCAAGTGTTTGGCATGAAGGAAAGAAAAGTTGTCCAAAACAGCTTCCAATCGAATATTCATGTGATTGGAAACGTCAGGAAAGTGGTAAGGTACTGTTTTCTATCAGTTGGAAAGTTGCGCACACAATCCCAGTGTTGTACAGCTTCCTTCTTCACCTTTCCGATGCTGCCGCTCTCTCCGGCTCCCGGAGCCGAAGAAGCGGCTTCTTCGTGCAAAGACGATGGTACCGCTCACAGTGCTCTCTTAGCGCCGCTTCTGCCGAAAGAAGCCCGGGAGCGGCTCTTAGCTCCGGAGAGCATCGTACCTTCGTCTTTAGCGTCCTTTGTGGTCTACATGCTAGCAGAAAGCTTTTCCACTCTGTCTGGCAAGGAAAACCTGAGGGAGCACAGAAAACATCTCCCATCGTGTTCTGGACGTTGCACGGAGGTCTGCCAAGTGCTTGGCATGAAGGAAAGAAAAGTTGTCCAGAACAGCTTCCAATCGAATATTCATGTGATTGGAAACGTCAGGAAAGTGGTAAGGTACTGTTTTCTATCAGTTGGAAAGTTGCGCACACAATCCCAGTGTTGTACAGCTTCCTTCTTCACCTTTCCGATGCTGCCGCTCTCTCCGGCTCCCGGAGCCGAAGAAGCGGCTTCTTCGCGCAAAGACGACTGTACCGCTCACAGTGCTCTCTTAGCGCCGCTTCTGCCGAAAGAAGCCCGGGAGCGGCTCTTAGCTCCGGAGAGCATCGTACCTTCGTCTTTAGCGTCTTTTGTGGTCTACATCCTAGCAGAAAGCTTTTCCACTCTGTCTGGCAAGGAAAACCTGCGGGAGCACAGAAAACATCTCCCATCGTGTTCTGGACGTTGCACGGAGGTCTGCCAAGTGTTTGGCATGAAGGAAAGAAAAGTTGTCCAAAACAGCTTCCAATCGAATATTCATGTGATTGGAAACGTCAAGAAAGTGGTAAGGTACTGTTTTCTATCAGTTGGCAAGCTGCGCACACAATCCCAGTGTTGTACAGCTTCCTTCTTCACCTTTCCGATGCTGCCGCTCTCTCCGGCTCCCGGAGCCGAAGAAGCGGCTTCTTCGCGCAAAGACGATTGTACCGCTCACAGTGCTCTCTTAGCGCCGCTTCTGCCGAAAGAAGCCCGGGAGCGGCTCTTAGCTCCGGAGAGCATCGTACCTTCGTCTTTAGCGTCTTTTGTGGTCTACATCCTAGCAGAAAGCTTTTCCACTCTGTCTGGCAAGGAAAACCTGCGGGAGCACAGAAAACATCTCCCATCGTGTTCAGGACGTTGCACGGAGGTCTGCCAAGTGTTTGGCATGAAGGAAAGAAAAGTTGTCCAAAACAGCTTCCAATCGAATATTCATGTGATTGGAAACGTCAGGAAAGTGGTAAGGTACTGTTTTCTATCAGTTGGAAAGTTGCGCACACAATCCCAGTGTTGTACAGCTTCCTTCTTCACCTTTCCGATGCTGCCGCTCTCTCCGGCTCCCGGAGCCGAAGAAGCGGCTTCTTCGCGCAAAGACGATTGTACCGCTCACAGTGCTCTCTTAGCGCCGCTTCTGCCGAAAGAAGCCCGGGAGCGGCTCTTAGCTCCGGAGAGCATCGTACCTTCGTCTTTAGCGTCCTTTCTGGTCTACATGCTAGCAGAAAGCTTTTCCACTCTGTCTGGCAAGGAAAACCTGAGGGAGCACAGAAAACATCTCCCATCGTGTTCTGGACGTTGCACGGAGGTCTGCCAAGTGCTTGGCATGAAGGAAAGAAAAGTTGTCCAGAACAGCTTCCAATCGAATATTCATGTGATTGGAAACGTCAGGAAAGTGGTAAGGTACTGTTTTCTATCAGTTGGAAAGTTGCGCACACAATCCCAGTGTTGTACAGCTTCCTTCTTCACCTTTCCGATGCTGCCGCTCTCTCCGGCTCCCGGAGCCGAAGAAGCGGCTTCTTCGCGCAAAGACGACTGTACCGCTCACAGTGCTCTCTTAGCGCCGCTTCTGCCGAAAGAAGCCCGGGAGCGGCTCTTAGCTCCGGAGAGCATCGTACCTTCGTCTTTAGCGTCTTTTGTGGTCTACATCCTAGCAGAAAGCTTTTCCACTCTGTCTGGCAAGGAAAACCTGCGGGAGCACAGAAAACATCTCCCATCGTGTTCTGGACGTTGCACGGAGGTCTGCCAAGTGTTTGGCATGAAGGAAAGAAAAGTTGTCCAAAACAGCTTCCAATCGAATATTCATGTGATTGGAAATGTCAGGAAAGTGGTAAGGTACTGTTTTCTATCAGTTGGCAAGCTGCGCACACAATCCCAGTGTTGTACAGCTTCCTTCTTCACCTTTCCGATGCTGCCGCTCTCTCCGGCTCCCGGAGCCGAAGAAGCGGCTTCTTCGCGCAAAGACGATTGTACCGCTCACAGTGCTCTCTTAGCGCCGCTTCTGCCGAAAGAAGCCCGGGAGCGGCTCTTAGCTCCGGAGAGCATCGTACCTTCGTCTTTAGCGTCTTTTGTGGTCTACATCCTAGCAGAAAGCTTTTCCACTCTGTCTGGCAAGGAAAACCTGCGGGAGCACAGAAAACATCTCCCATCGTGTTCAGGACGTTGCACGGAGGTCTGCCAAGTGTTTGGCATGAAGGAAAGAAAAGTTGTCCAAAACAGCTTCCAATCGAATATTCATGTGATTGGAAACGTCAGGAAAGTGGTAAGGTACTGTTTTCTATCAGTTGGAAAGTTGCGCACACAATCCCAGTGTTGTACAGCTTCCTTCTTCACCTTTCCGATGCTGCCGCTCTCTCCGGCTCCCGGAGCCGAAGAAGCGGCTTCTTCGCGCAAAGACGATTGTACCGCTCACAGTGCTCTCTTAGCGCCGCTTCTGCCGAAAGAAGCCCGGGAGCGGCTCTTAGCTCCGGAGAGCATCGTACCTTCGTCTTTAGCATCTTTTGTGGTCTATATCCTAGCAGAAAGCTTTTCCATTCTGTCTGGCAAGGAAAACCTGCGGGAGCACAGAAAACATCTCCCATCGTGTTCTGGACGTTGCACGGAGGTCTGCCAAGTGTTTGGCATGAAGGAAAGAAAAGTTGTCCAAAACAGCTTCCAATCGAATATTCATGTGATTGGAAACGTCAGGAAAGTGGTAAGGTACTGTTTTCTATCAGTTGGAAAGTTGCGCACACAATCCCAGTGTTGTACAGCTTCCTTCTTCACCTTTCCGATGCTGCCGCTCTCTCCGGCTCCCGGAGCCGAAGAAGCGGCTTCTTCGCGCAAAGACGATTGTACCGCTCACAGTGCTCTCTTAGCGCCGCTTCTGCCGAAAGAAGCCCGGGAGCGGCTCTTAGCTCCGGAGAGCATCGTACCTTCGTCTTTAGCGTCCTTTGTGGTCTACATGCTAGCAGAAAGCTTTTCCACTCTGTCTGGCAAGGAAAACCTGAGGGAGCACAGAAAACATCTCCCATCGTGTTCTGGACGTTGCACGGAGGTCTGCCAAGTGCTTGGCATGAAGGAAAGAAAAGTTGTCCAGAACAGCTTCCAATCGAATATTCATGTGATTGGAAACGTCAGGAAAGTGGTAAGGTACTGTTTTCTATCAGTTGGAAAGTTGCGCACACAATCCCAGTGTTGTACAGCTTCCTTCTTCACCTTTCCGATGCTGCCGCTCTCTCCGGCTCCCGGAGCCGAAGAAGCGGCTTCTTCGCGCAAAGACGACTGTACCGCTCACAGTGCTCTCTTAGCGCCGCTTCTGCCGAAAGAAGCCCGGGAGCGGCTCTTAGCTCCGGAGAGCATCGTACCTTCGTCTTTAGCGTCTTTTGTGGTCTACATCCTAGCAGAAAGCTTTTCCACTCTGTCTGGCAAGGAAAACCTGCGGGAGCACAGAAAACATCTCCCATCGTGTTCTGGACGTTGCACGGAGGTCTGCCAAGTGTTTGGCATGAAGGAAAGAAAAGTTGTCCAAAACAGCTTCCAATCGAATATTCATGTGATTGGAAACGTCAGGAAAGTGGTAAGGTACTGTTTTCTATCAGTTGGCAAGCTGCGCACACAATCCCAGTGTTGTACAGCTTCCTTCTTCACCTTTCCGATGCTGCCGCTCTCTCCGGCTCCTGGAGCCGAAGAAGCGGCTTCTTCGCGCAAAGACGATTGTACCGCTCACAGTGCTCTCTTAGCGCCGCTTCTGCCGAAAGAAGCCCGGGAGCGGGTCTTAGCTCCGGAGAGCATCGTACCTTCGTCTTTAGCGTCTTTTGTGGTCTACATCCTAGCAGAAAGCTTTTCCACTCTGTCTGGCAAGGAAAACCTGCGGGAGCACAGAAAACATCTCCCATCGTGTTCAGGACGTTGCACGGAGGTCTGCCAAGTGTTTGGCATGAAGGAAAGAAAAGTTGTCCAAAACAGCTTCCAATCGAATATTCATGTGATTGGAAACGTCAGGAAAGTGGTAAGGTACTGTTTTCTATCAGTTGGAAAGTTGCGCACACAATCCCAGTGTTGTACAGCTTCCTTCTTCACCTTTCCGATGCTGCCGCTCTCTCCGGCTCCCGGAGCCGAAGAAGCGGCTTCTTCGCGCAAAGACGATTGTACCGCTCACAGTGCTCTCTTAGCGCCGCTTCTGCCGAAAGAAGCCCGGGAGCGGCTCTTAGCTCCGGAGAGCATCGTACCTTCGTCTTTAGCATCTTTTGTGGTCTACATCCTAGCAGAAAGCTTTTCCATTCTGTCTGGCAAGGAAAACCTGCGGGAGCACAGAAAACATCTCCCATCGTGTTCTGGACGTTGCACGGAGGTCTGCCAAGTGTTTGGCATGAAGGAAAGAAAAGTTGTCCAAAACAGCTTCCAATCGAATATTCATGTGATTGGAAACGTCAGGAAAGTGTAAGGTACTGTTTTCTATCAGTTGGCAAGCTGCGCACACAATCCCAGTGTTGTACAGCTTCCTTCTTCACCTTTCCGATGCTGCCGCTCTCTCCGGCTCCCGGAGCCGAAGAAGCGGCTTCTTCGCGCAAAGACGACTGTACCGCTCACAGTGCTCTCTTAGCGCCGCTTCTGCCGAAAGAAGCCCGGGAGCGGCTCTTAGCTCCGGAGAGCATCGTACCTTCGTCTTTAGCGTCTTTTGTGGTCTACATCCTAGCAGAAAGCTTTTCCACTCTGTCTGGCAAGGAAAACCTGCGGGAGCACAGAAAACATCTCCCATCGTGTTCAGGACGTTGCACGGAGGTCTGCCAAGTGTTTGGCATGAAGGAAAGAAAAGTTGTCCAAAACAGCTTCCAATCGAATATTCATGTGATTGGAAACGTCAGGAAAGTGGTAAGGTACTGTTTTCTATCAGTTGGAAAGTTGCGCACACAATCCCAGTGTTGTACAGCTTCCTTCTTCACCTTTCCGATGCTGCCGCTCTCTCCGGCTCCCGGAGCCGAAGAAGCGGCTTCTTCGCGCAAAGACGATTGTACCGCTCACAGTGCTCTCTTAGCGCCGCTTCTGCCGAAAGAAGCCCGGGAGCGGCTCTTAGCTCCGGAGAGCATCGTACCTTCGTCTTTAGCGTCCTTTGTGGTCTACATGCTAGCAGAAAGCTTTTCCACTCTGTCTGGCAAGGAAAACCTGCGGGAGCACAGAAAACATCTCCCATCGTGTTCTGGACGTTGCACGGAGGTCTGCCAAGTGCTTGGCATGAAGGAAAGAAAAGTTGTCCAGAACAGCTTCCAATCGAATATTCATGTGATTGGAAACGTCAGGAAAGTGGTAAGGTACTGTTTTCTATCAGTTGGAAAGTTGCGCACACAATCCCAGTGTTGTACAGCTTCCTTCTTCACCTTTCCGATGCTGCCGCTCTCTCCGGCTCCCGGAGCCGAAGAAGCGGCTTCTTCGCGCAAAGACGACTGTACCGCTCACAGTGCTCTCTTAGCGCCGCTTCTGCCGAAAGAAGCCCGGGAGCGGCTCTTAGCTCCGGAGAGCATCGTACCTTCGTCTTTAGCGTCTTTTGTGGTCTACATCCTAGCAGAAAGCTTTTCCACTCTGTCTGGCAAGGAAAACCTGCGGGAGCACAGAAAACATCTGCCATCGTGTTCTGGACGTTGCACGGAGGTCTGCCAAGTGTTTGGCATGAAGGAGAGAAAAGTTGTCCAAAACTGCTTCCAATCGAATATTCATGTGATTGGAAACGTCAGGAAAGTTGTAAGGTACTGTTTTCTATCAGTTGGCAAGCTGCGCACACAATCCCAGTGTTGTACAGCTTCCTTCTTCACCTTTCCGATGCTGCCGCTCTCTCCGGCTCCCGGAGCCGAAGAAGCGGCTTCTTCGCGCAAAGACGATTGTATCGCTCACAGTGCTCTCTTAGCGCCGCTTCTGCCGAAAGAAGCCCGGGAGCGGCTCTTAGCTCCGGAGAGCATCGTACCTTCGTCTTTAGCGTCTTTTGTGGTCTACATCCTAGCAGAAAGCTTTTCCACTCTGTCTGGCAAGGAAAACCTGCGGGAGCACAGAAAACATCTCCCATCGTGTTATGGATGTTGCACGGAGGTCTGCCAAGTGTTTGGCATGAAGGAAAGAAAAGTTGTCCAAAACAGCTTCCAATCGAATATTCATGTGATTGGAAACGTCAGGAAAGTGTAAGGTACTGTTTTCTATCAGTTGGCAAGCTGCGCACACAATCCCAGTGTTGTACAGCTTCCTTCTTCACCTTTCCGATGCTGCCGCTCTCTCCGGCTCCCGGAGCCGAAGAAGCGGCTTCTTCACGCAAAGACGATTGTACCGCTCACAGTGCTCTCTTAGCGCCGCTTCTGCCGAAAGAAGCCCGGGAGCGGCTCTTAGCTCCGGAGAGCATCGTACCTTCGTCTTTAGCGTCCTTTGTGGTCTACATCCTAGCAGAAAGCTTTTCCACTCTGTCTGGCAAGGAAAACCTGCGGGAGCACAGAAAACATCTCCCATCGTGTTCTGGACGTTGCACGGAGGTCTGCCAAGTGTTTGGCATGAAGGAAAGAAAAGTTGTCCAAAACAGCTTTCAATCAAATATTCATGTGATTGGAAACGTCAGGAAAGTGGTAAGGTACTGTTTTCTATCAGTTGGCAAGCTGCGCACACAATCCCAGTGTTGTACAGCTTCCTTCTTCACCTTTCCGATGCTGCCGCTCTCTCCGGCTCCCGGAGCCGAAGAAGCGGCTTCTTCGCGTAAAGACGATTGTACCGCTCACAGTGCTCTCCTAGCGCCGCTTCTGCCGAAAGAAGCCCGGGAGCGGCTCTTAGCTCCGGAGAGCATCGTACCTTCATCTTTAGCGCCTTTTGTGGTCTACATCCTAGCAGAAAGCTTTTCCACTCTGTCTGGCAAGGAAAACCTGCGGGAGCAAAGAAAACATCTCCCATCGTGTTCTGGACGTTGTACGGAGGTCTGCCAAGTGTTTGGCATGAAGGAAAGAAAAGTTGTCCAAAACAGCTTCCAATCGAATATTCATGTGATTGGAAACGTCAGGAAAGTGTAAGGTACTGTTTTCTATCAGTTGGAAAGTTGCGCACACAATCCCAGTGTTGTACAGATTCCTTCTTCACCTTTCCGATGCTGCCACTCTCTCTGTCTCCCGGAGCCGAAGAAGCGGCTTCTTCGCGCAAAGACGATTGTACCGCTCACAGTGCTCTCTTAGCGCCGCTTCTGCCGAAAGAAGCCCGGGAGCGGCTCTTAGCTCCGGAGAGCATCGTACCTTCGTCTTTAGCGTCTTTTGTGGTCTACATTCTAGCAGAAAGCTTTTCCACTCTGTCTGGCAAGGAAAACCTGCGGGAGCACAGAAAACATCTCCCATCGTGTTCAGGACGTTGCACGGAGGTCTGCCAAGTGTTTGGCATGAAGGAAAGAAAAGTTGTCCAAAACAGCTTCCAATCGAATATTCATGTGATTGGAAACGTCAGGAAAGTGGTAAGGTACTGTTTTCTATCAGTTGGCAAGCTGCGCACACAATCCCAGTGTTGTACAGCTTCCTTCTTCACCTTTCCGATGCTGCCGCTCTCTCCGGCTCCCGGAGCCGAAGAAGCGGCTTCTTCGCGCAAAGACGATTGTACCGCTCACAGTGCTCTCTTAGCGCCGCTTCTGCCGAAAGAAGCCCGGGAGCGGCTCTTAGCTCCGGAGAGCATCGTACCTTCGTCTTTAGCGTCTTTTGTGGTCTACATCCTAGCAGAAAGCTTTTCCACTCTGTCTGGCAAGGAAAACCTGCGGGAGCACAGAAAACATCTCCCATCGTGTTCTGGACGTTGCACGGAGGTCTGACAAGTGCTTGGCATGAAGAAAAGAAAAGTTGTCCAAAACAGCTTCCAATCGAATATTCATGTGATTGGAAACGTCAGGAAAGTGGTAAGGTACTGTTTTCTATCAGTTGGAAAGTTGCGCACGCAATCCCAGTGTTGTACAGCTTCCTTCTTCACCTTTCCGATGCTGCCACTCTCTCCGGCTCCCGGAGCCGAAGAAGCGGCTTCTTCGTGCAAAGACGATTGTACCGCTCACAGTGCTCTCTTAGCGCCGCTTCTGCCGAAAGAAGCCCGGGAGCGGCTCTTAGCTCCGGAGAGCATCGTACCTTCGTCTTTAGCATCTTTTGTGGTCTACATCCTAGCAGAAAGCTTTTCCACTCTGTCTGGCAAGGAAAACCTGCGGGAGCACAGAAAACATCTCCCATCGTGTTCTGGACCCTGCACGGAGGTCTGCCAAGTGCTTGGCATGAAGGAAAGAAAAGTTGTCCTAAACAGCTTCCAATCGAATATTCATGTGATTGGAAACGTCAGGAAAGTGGTAAGGTACTGTTTTCTATCAGTTGGCAAGCTGCGCACACAATCCCAGTGTTGTACAGCTTCCTTCTTCACCTTTCCGATGCTGCCGCTCTCTCCGGCTCCCGGAGCCGAAGAAGCGGCTTCTTCGCACAAAGACGATTGTACCGCTCACAGTGCTCTCCTAGCGCCGCTTCTGCCGAAAGAAGCCCGGGAGCGGCTCTTAGCTCCGGAGAGCATCGTACCTTCGTCTTTAGCATCTTTTGTGGTCTACATCCTAGCAGAAATCTTTTCCACTCTGTCTGGCAAGGAAAACCTGCGGGAGCACAGAAAACATCTCCCATCGTGTTCTGGACCCTGCACGGAGGTCTGCCAAGTGTTTGGCATGAAGGAAAGAAAAGTTGTCCAAAACAGCTTCCAATCGAATATTCATGTGATTGGAAACGTCAGGAAAGTGGTAAGGTACTGTTTTCTATCAGTTGGCAAGCTGCGCACACAATCCCAGTGTTGTACAGCTTCCTTCTTCACCTTTCCGATGCTGCCGCTCTCTCCGGCTCCCGGAGCCGAAGAAGCGGCTTCTTCGCGCAAAGACCATTGTACCGCTCACAGTGCTCTCTTAGCGCCGCCTCTGCCGAAAGAAGCCCGGGAGCGGCTCTTAGCTCCGGAGAGCATCGTACCTTCGTCTTTAGCGTCTTTTGTGGTCTACATCCTAGCAGAAAGCTTTTCCACTCTGTCTGGCAAGGAAAACCTGCGAGAGCACAGAAAACATCTCGCATCGTGTTCTGGACGTTGCACGGAGGTCTGCCAAGTGTTTGGCATGAAGGAAAGAAAAGTTGTCCAAAACAGCTTCCAATCGAATATTCATGTGATTGGAAACGTCAGGAAAGTGTAAGGTACTGTTTTCTATCAGTTGGCAAGCTGCGCACACAATCCCAGTGTTGTACAGCTTCCTTCTTCACCTTTCCGATGCTGCCGCTCTCTCCGGCTCCCGGAGCCGAAGAAGCGGCTTCTTCGCGCAAAGACGATTGTACCGCTCACAGTGCTCTCTTAGCGCGGCTTCTGCCGAAAGAAGCCCAGGAGCGGCTCTTAGCTCCGGAGAGCATCGTACCTTCGTCTTTAGCGTCTTTTGTGGTCTACATCCTAGCAGAAAGCTTTTCCACTCTGTCTGGCAAGGAAAACCTGCGGGAGCACAGAAAACATCTCCCATCGTGTTCTGGACGTTGCAGGGAGGTCTGCCAAGTGTTTGGCATGAAGGAAAGAAAAGTTGTCCAAAACAGCTTCCAATCGAATATTCATGTGATTGGAAACGTCAGGAAAGTGGTAAGGTACTGTTTTCTATCAGTTGGCAAGCTGCGCACACAATCCCAGTGTTGTACAGCTTCCTTCTTCACCTTTCCGATGCTGCCGCTCTCTCCGTATCCCGGAGCCGAAGAAGCGGCTTCTTCGCGCAAAGACGATTGTACCGCTCACAGTGCTCTCTTAGCGCCGCTTCTGCCGAAAGAAGCCCGGGAGCGGCTCTTAGCTCCGGAGAGCATCGTACCTTCGTCTTTAATATCTTTTGTGGTCTACATCCTAGCAGAAAGCTTTTCCACTCTGTCTGGCAAGGAAAACCTGCGAGAGCACAGAAAACATCTCCCATCGTGTTCTGGACGGTGCACGGAGGTCTGCCAAGTGCTTGGCATGAAGGAAAGAAAAGTTGTCCAAAACAGCTTCCAATCGAATATTCATGTGATTGGAAACGTCAGGAAAATGGTAATGTACTGTTTTCTATCAGTTGGCAAGCTGCGCACACAATCCCAGTGTTGTACAGCTTCCTTCTTCACCTTTCCGATGCTGCCGCTCTCTCCGGCTCCCGGAGCCGAAGAAGCGGCTTCTTCGCACAAAGACGATTGTACTGCTCACAGTGCTCTCTTAGCGCCGCTTCTGCCGAAAGAAGCCCGGGAGCGGCTCTTAGCTCCGGAGAGCATCGTACCTTCGTCTTTAGCGCCTTTTGTGGTCTACATCCTAGCAGAAAGCTTTTCCACTCTGTCTGGCAAGGAAAACCTGCGGGAGCACAGAAAACATCTCCCATCGTGTTCTGGACGTTGCACGGAGGTCTGCCAAGTGCTTGGCATGAAGGAAAGGAAAGTTGTCCAAAACAGCTTCCAATCGAATATTCATGTGATTGGAAACGTCAGGAAAGTGGTAAGGTACTGTTTTCTATCAGTTGGCAAGTTGCGCACACAATCCCAGTGTTGTACAGCTTCCTTCTTCACCTTTCCGATGCTGCCGCTCTCTCCGGCTCCCGGAGCCGAAGAAGCGGCTTCTTCGCGCAAAGACGATTGTACCGCTCACAGTGCTCTCTTAGCGCCGCTTCTGCCGAAAGAAGCCCGGGAGCGGCTCTTAGCTCCGGAGAGCATCGTACCTTCGTCTTTAGCGTCTTTTGTGGTCTACATCCTAGCAGAAAGCTTTTCCACTCTGTCTGGCAAGGAAAACCTGCGGGAGCACAGAAAACATCTCCCATCGTGTTCTGGACGTTGCACGGAGGTCTGCCAAGTGTTTGGCATGAAGGAAAGGAAAGTTGTCCGAAACAGCTTCTTATGGAATATTCATGTGATTTGAAACGTCAGGAAAGTGTAAGGTACTGTTTTCTATCAGTTGGAAAGTTGCGCACACAATCCCAGTGTTGTACAGCTTCCTTCTTCACCTTTCCGATGCTGCCGCTCTCTCCGGCTCCCGGAGCCGAAGAAGCGGCTTCTTCGCGCAAAGACGACTGTACCGCTCACAGTGCTCTCTTAGCGCCGCTTCTGCCGAAAGAAGCCCGGGAGCGGCTGTTAGCTCCGGAGAGCATCGTACCTTCGTCTTTAGCGTCTTTTGTGGTCTACATCCTAGCAGAAAGCTTTTCCACTCTGTCTGGCAAGGAAAACCTGCGGGAGCACAGAAAACATCTGCCATTGTGTTCTGGACGTTGCACGGAGGTCTGCCAAGTGTTTGGCATGAAGGAGAGAAAAGTTGTCCAAAACTGCTTCCAATCGAATATTCATGTGATTGGAAACGTCAGGAAAGTGGTAAGGTACTGTTTTCTATCAGTTGGCAAGCTGCGCACACAATCCCAGTGTTGTACAGCTTCCTTCTTCACCTTTCCGATGCTGCCGCTCTCTCCGGCTCCCGGAGCCGAAGAAGCGGCTTCTTCGCGCAAAGACGATTGTATCGCTCACAGTGCTCTCTTAGCGCCGCTTCTGCCGAAAGAAGCCCGGGAGCGGCGCTTAGCTCCGGACAGCATCGTACCTTCGTCTTTAGCGTCTTTTGTGGTCTACATCCTAGCAGAAAGCTTTTCCACTCTGTCTGGCAAGGAAAACCTGCGGGAGCACAGAAAACATCTGCCATCGTGTTCTGGACGTTGCACGGAGGTCTGCCAAGTGTTTGGCATGAAGGAAAGAAAAGTTGTCCAAAACAGCTTCCAATGGCATATTCATGTGATTGGAAACGTCAGGAAAGTGGTAAGGTACTGTTTTCTATCAGTTGGCAAGCTGCGCACACAATCCCAGTGTTGTACAGCTTCCTTCTTCACCTTTCCGATGCTGCCGCTCTCTCCGGCTCCCGGAGCCGAAGAAGCGGCTTCTTCGCGCAAAGACGATTGTACCGCTCACAGTGCTCTCTTAGCGCCGCTTCTGCCGAAAGAAGCCCGGGAGCGGCTCTTAGCTCCGGAGAGCATCGTACCTTCGTCTTTAGCGTCTTTTGTGGTCTACATCCTAGCAGAAAGCTTTTCCATTCTGTCTGGCAAGGAAAACCTGCGGGAGCACAGAAAACATCTCCAATCGTGTTCTGGACGTTGCACGGAGGTCTGCCAAGTGTTTGGCATGAAGGAAAGAAAAGTTGTCCAAAACAGCTTCCAATCGAATATTCATGTGATTGGAAACGTCAGGAAAGTGTAAGGTACTGTTTTCTATCAGTTGGCAAGCTGCGCACACAATCCCAGTGTTGTACAGCTTCCTTCTTCACCTTTCCGATGCTGCCGCTCTCTCCGGCTCCCGGAGCCGAAGAAGCGGCTTCTTCGCGCAAAGACGACTGTACCGCTCACAGTGCTCTCTTAGCGCCGCTTCTGCCGAAAGAAGCCCGGGAGCGGCTCTTAGCTCCGGAGAGCATCGTACCTTCGTCTTTAGCGTCTTTTGTGGTCTACATCCTAGCAGAAAGCTTTTCCACTCTGTCTGGCAAGGAAAACCTGCGGGAGCACAGAAAACATCTCCCATCGTGTTCTGGACGTTGCACGGAGGTCTGCCAAGTGTTTGGCATGAAGGAAAGAAAAGTTGTCCAAAACAGCTTCCAATCGAATATTCATGTGATTGGAAACGTCAGGAAAGTGGTAAGGTACTGTTTTCTATCAGTTGGCAAGCTGCGCACACAATCCCAGTGTTGTACAGCTTCCTTCTTCACCTTTCCGATGCTGCCGCTCTCTCCGGCTCCCGGAGCCGAAGAAGCGGCTTCTTCACGCAAAGACGATTGTACCGCTCACAGTGCTCTCTTAGCGCCGCTTCTGCCGAAAGAAGCCCGGGAGCGGCGCTTAGCTCCGGAGAGCATCGTACCTTCGTCTTTAGCGTCTTTTGTGGTCTACATCCTAGCAGAAAGCTTTTCCACTCTGTCTGGCAAGGAAAACCTGCGGGAGCACAGAAAACATCTCCCATCGTGTTCAGGACGTTGCACGGAGGTCTGCCAAGTGTTTGGCATGAAGGAAAGAAAAGTTGTCCAAAACAGCTTCCAATCGAATATTCATGTGATTGGAAACGTCAGGAAAGTGGTAAGGTACTGTTTTCTATCAGTTGGAAAGTTGCGCACACAATCCCAGTGTTGTACAGCTTCCTTCTTCACCTTTCCGATGCTGCCGCTCTCTCCGGCTCCCGGAGCCGAAGAAGCGGCTTCTTCGCGCAAAGACGATTGTACCGCTCACAGTGCTCTCTTAGCGCCGCTTCTGCCGAAAGAAGCCCGGGAGCGGCTCTTAGCTCCGGAGAGCATCGTACCTTCGTCTTTAGCGTCCTTTGTGGTCTACATGCTAGCAGAAAGCTTTTCCACTCTGTCTGGCAAGGAAAACCTGAGGGAGCACAGAAAACATCTCCCATCGTGTTCTGGACGTTGCACGGAGGTCTGCCAAGTGCTTGGCATGAAGGAAAGAAAAGTTGTCCAGAACAGCTTCCAATCGAATATTCATGTGATTGGAAACGTCAGGAAAGTGGTAAGGTACTGTTTTCTATCAGTTGGAAAGTTGCGCACACAATCCCAGTGTTGTACAGCTTCCTTCTTCACCTTTCCGATGCTGCCGCTCTCTCCGGCTCCCGGAGCCGAAGAAGCGGCTTCTTCGCGCAAAGACGACTGTACCGCTCACAGTGCTCTCTTAGCGCCGCTTCTGCCGAAAGAAGCCCGGGAGCGGCTCTTAGCTCCGGAGAGCATCGTACCTTCGTCTTTAGCGTCTTTTGTGGTCTACATCCTAGCAGAAAGCTTTTCCACTCTGTCTGGCAAGGAAAACCTGCGGGAGCACAGAAAACATCTCCCATCGTGTTCTGGACGTTGCACGGAGGTCTGCCAAGTGTTTGGCATGAAGGAAAGAAAAGTTGTCCAAAACAGCTTCCAATCGAATATTCATGTGATTGGAAACGTCAGGAAAGTGGTAAGGTACTGTTTTCTATCAGTTGGCAAGCTGCGCACACAATCCCAGTGTTGTACAGCTTCCTTCTTCACCTTTCCGATGCTGCCGCTCTCTCCGGCTCCCGGAGCCGAAGAAGCGGCTTCTTCGCGCAAAGACGATTGTACCGCTCACAGTGCTCTCTTAGCACCGCTTCTGCCGAAAGAAGCCCGGGAGCGGCTCTTAGCTCCGGAGAGCATCGTACCTTCGTCTTTAGCGTCTTTTGTGGTCTACATCCTAGCAGAAAGCTTTTCCACTCTGTCTGGCAAGGAAAACCTGCGGGAGCACAGAAAACATCTCCCATCGTGTTCAGGACGTTGCACGGAGGTCTGCCAAGTGTTTGGCATGAAGGAAAGAAAAGTTGTCCAAAACAGCTTCCAATCGAATATTCATGTGATTGGAAACGTCAGGAAAGTGGTAAGGTACTGTTTTCTATCAGTTGGAAAGTTGCGCACACAATCCCAGTGTTGTACAGCTTCCTTCTTCACCTTTCCGATGCTGCCGCTCTCTCCGGCTCCCGGAGCCGAAGAAGCGGCTTCTTCGCGCAAAGACGATTGTACCGCTCACAGTGCTCTCTTAGCGCCGCTTCTGCCGAAAGAAGCCCGGGAGCGGCTCTTAGCTCCGGAGAGCATCGTACCTTCGTCTTTAGCATCTTTTGTGGTCTACATCCTAGCAGAAAGCTTTTCCATTCTGTCTGGCAAGGAAAACCTGCGGGAGCACAGAAAACATCTCCCATCGTGTTCTGGACGTTGCACGGAGGTCTGCCAAGTGTTTGGCATGAAGGAAAGAAAAGTTGTCCAAAACAGCTTCCAATCGAATATTCATGTGATTGGAAACGTCAGGAAAGTGGTAAGGTACTGTTTTCTATCAGTTGGAAAGTTGCGCACACAATCCCAGTGTTGTACAGCTTCCTTCTTCACCTTTCCGATGCTGCCGCTCTCTCCGGCTCCCGGAGCCGAAGAAGCGGCTTCTTCGCGCAAAGACGATTGTACCGCTCACAGTGCTCTCTTAGCGCCGCTTCTGCCGAAAGAAGCCCGGGAGCGGCTCTTAGCTCCGGAGAGCATCGTACCTTCGTCTTTAGCGTCCTTTGTGGTCTACATGCTAGCAGAAAGCTTTTCCACTCTGTCTGGCAAGGAAAACCTGAGGGAGCACAGAAAACATCTCCCATCGTGTTCTGGACGTTGCACGGAGGTCTGCCAAGTGCTTGGCATGAAGGAAAGAAAAGTTGTCCAAAACAGCTTCCAATGGCATATTCATGTGATTGGAAACGTCAGGAAAGTGGTAAGGTACTGTTTTCTATCAGTTGGCAAGCTGCGCACACAATCCCAGTGTTGTACAGCTTCCTTCTTCACCTTTCCGATGCTGCCGCTCTCTCCGGCTCCCGGAGCCGAAGAAGCGGCTTCTTCGCGCAAAGACGATTGTACCGCTCACAGTGCTCTCTTAGCGCCGCTTCTGCCGAAAGAAGCCCGGGAGCGGCTCTTAGCTCCGGAGAGCATCGTACCTTCGTCTTTAGCGTCTTTTGTGGTCTACATCCTAGCAGAAAGCTTTTCCATTCTGTCTGGCAAGGAAAACCTGCGGGAGCACAGAAAACATCTCCAATCGTGTTCTGGACGTTGCACGGAGGTCTGCCAAGTGTTTGGCATGAAGGAAAGAAAAGTTGTCCAAAACAGCTTCCAATCGAATATTCATGTGATTGGAAACGTCAGGAAAGTGTAAGGTACTGTTTTCTATCAGTTGGCAAGCTGCGCACACAATCCCAGTGTTGTACAGCTTCCTTCTTCACCTTTCCGATGCTGCCGCTCTCTCCGGCTCCCGGAGCCGAAGAAGCGGCTTCTTCGCGAAAAGACGACTGTACCGCTCACAGTGCTCTCTTAGCGCCGCTTCTGCCGAAAGAAGCCCGGGAGCGGCTCTTAGCTCCGGAGAGCATCGTACCTTCGTCTTTAGCGTCTTTTGTGGTCTACATCCTAGCAGAAAGCTTTTCCACTCTGTCTGGCAAGGAAAACCTGCGGGAGCACAGAAAACATCTCCCATCGTGTTCTGGACGTTGCACGGAGGTCTGCCAAGTGTTTGGCATGAAGGAAAGAAAAGTTGTCCAAAACAGCTTCCAATCGAATATTCATGTGATTGGAAACGTCAGGAAAGTGGTAAGGTACTGTTTTCTATCAGTTGGCAAGCTGCGCACACAATCCCAGTGTTGTACAGCTTCCTTCTTCACCTTTCCGATGCTGCCGCTCTCTCCGGCTCCCGGAGCCGAAGAAGCGGCTTCTTCACGCAAAGACGATTGTACCGCTCACAGTGCTCTCTTAGCGCCGCTTCTGCCGAAAGAAGCCCGGGAGCGGCGCTTAGCTCCGGAGAGCATCGTACCTTCGTCTTTAGCGTCTTTTGTGGTCTACATCCTAGCAGAAAGCTTTTCCACTCTGTCTGGCAAGGAAAACCTGCGGGAGCACAGAAAACATCTCCCATCGTGTTCAGGACGTTGCACGGAGGTCTGCCAAGTGTTTGGCATGAAGGAAAGAAAAGTTGTCCAAAACAGCTTCCAATCGAATATTCATGTGATTGGAAACGTCAGGAAAGTGGTAAGGTACTGTTTTCTATCAGTTGGAAAGTTGCGCACACAATCCCAGTGTTGTACAGCTTCCTTCTTCACCTTTCCGATGCTGCCGCTCTCTCCGGCTCCCGGAGCCGAAGAAGCGGCTTCTTCGCGCAAAGACGATTGTACCGCTCACAGTGCTCTCTTAGCGCCGCTTCTGCCGAAAGAAGCCCGGGAGCGGCTCTTAGCTCCGGAGAGCATCGTACCTTCGTCTTTAGCGTCCTTTGTGGTCTACATGCTAGCAGAAAGCTTTTCCACTCTGTCTGGCAAGGAAAACCTGAGGGAGCACAGAAAACATCTCCCATCGTGTTCTGGACGTTGCACGGAGGTCTGCCAAGTGCTTGGCATGAAGGAAAGAAAAGTTGTCCAGAACAGCTTCCAATCGAATATTCATGTGATTGGAAACGTCAGGAAAGTGGTAAGGTACTGTTTTCTATCAGTTGGAAAGTTGCGCACACAATCCCAGTGTTGTACAGCTTCCTTCTTCACCTTTCCGATGCTGCCGCTCTCTCCGGCTCCCGGAGCCGAAGAAGCGGCTTCTTCGCGCAAAGACGACTGTACCGCTCACAGTGCTCTCTTAGCGCCGCTTCTGCCGAAAGAAGCCCGGGAGCGGCTCTTAGCTCCGGAGAGCATCGTACCTTCGTCTTTAGCGTCTTTTGTGGTCTACATCCTAGCAGAAAGCTTTTCCACTCTGTCTGGCAAGGAAAACCTGCGGGAGCACAGAAAACATCTCCCATCGTGTTCTGGACGTTGCACGGAGGTCTGCCAAGTGTTTGGCATGAAGGAAAGAAAAGTTGTCCAAAACAGCTTCCAATCGAATATTCATGTGATTGGAAACGTCAGGAAAGTGGTAAGGTACTGTTTTCTATCAGTTGGCAAGCTGCGCACACAATCCCAGTGTTGTACAGCTTCCTTCTTCACCTTTCCGATGCTGCCGCTCTCTCCGGCTCCCGGAGCCGAAGAAGCGGCTTCTTCGCGCAAAGACGATTGTACCGCTCACAGTGCTCTCTTAGCACCGCTTCTGCCGAAAGAAGCCCGGGAGCGGCTCTTAGCTCCGGAGAGCATCGTACCTTCGTCTTTAGCGTCTTTTGTGGTCTACATCCTAGCAGAAAGCTTTTCCACTCTGTCTGGCAAGGAAAACCTGCGGGAGCACAGAAAACATCTCCCATCGTGTTCAGGACGTTGCACGGAGGTCTGCCAAGTGTTTGGCATGAAGGAAAGAAAAGTTGTCCAAAACAGCTTCCAATCGAATATTCATGTGATTGGAAACGTCAGGAAAGTGGTAAGGTACTGTTTTCTATCAGTTGGAAAGTTGCGCACACAATCCCAGTGTTGTACAGCTTCCTTCTTCACCTTTCCGATGCTGCCGCTCTCTCCGGCTCCCGGAGCCGAAGAAGCGGCTTCTTCGCGCAAAGACGATTGTACCGCTCACAGTGCTCTCTTAGCGCCGCTTCTGCCGAAAGAAGCCCGGGAGCGGCTCTTAGCTCCGGAGAGCATCGTACCTTCGTCTTTAGCATCTTTTGTGGTCTACATCCTAGCAGAAAGCTTTTCCATTCTGTCTGGCAAGGAAAACCTGCGGGAGCACAGAAAACATCTCCCATCGTGTTCTGGACGTTGCACGGAGGTCTGCCAAGTGTTTGGCATGAAGGAAAGAAAAGTTGTCCAAAACAGCTTCCAATCGAATATTCATGTGATTGGAAACGTCAGGAAAGTGGTAAGGTACTGTTTTCTATCAGTTGGAAAGTTGCGCACACAATCCCAGTGTTGTACAGCTTCCTTCTTCACCTTTCCGATGCTGCCGCTCTCTCCGGCTCCCGGAGCCGAAGAAGCGGCTTCTTCGCGCAAAGACGATTGTACCGCTCACAGTGCTCTCTTAGCGCCGCTTCTGCCGAAAGAAGCCCGGGAGCGGCTCTTAGCTCCGGAGAGCATCGTACCTTCGTCTTTAGCGTCCTTTGTGGTCTACATGCTAGCAGAAAGCTTTTCCACTCTGTCTGGCAAGGAAAACCTGAGGGAGCACAGAAAACATCTCCCATCGTGTTCTGGACGTTGCACGGAGGTCTGCCAAGTGCTTGGCATGAAGGAAAGAAAAGTTGTCCAGAACAGCTTCCAATCGAATATTCATGTGATTGGAAACGTCAGGAAAGTGGTAAGGTACTGTTTTCTATCAGTTGGAAAGTTGCGCACACAATCCCAGTGTTGTACAGCTTCCTTCTTCACCTTTCCGATGCTGCCGCTCTCTCCGGCTCCCGGAGCCGAAGAAGCGGCTTCTTCGCGCAAAGACGATTGTACCGCTCACAGTGCTCTCTTAGCGCCGCTTCTGCCGAAAGAAGCCCGGGAGCGGCTCTTAGCTCCGGAGAGCATCGTACCTTCGTCTTTAGCATCTTTTGTGGTCTACATCCTAGCAGAAAGCTTTTCCATTCTGTCTGGCAAGGAAAACCTGCGGGAGCACAGAAAACATCTCCCATCGTGTTCTGGACGTTGCACGGAGGTCTGCCAAGTGTTTGGCATGAAGGAAAGAAAAGTTGTCCAAAACAGCTTCCAATCGAATATTCATGTGATTGGAAACGTCAGGAAAGTGTAAGGTACTGTTTTCTATCAGTTGGCAAGCTGCGCACACAATCCCAGTGTTGTACAGCTTCCTTCTTCACCTTTCCGATGCTGCCGCTCTCTCCGGCTCCCGGAGCCGAAGAAGCGGCTTCTTCGCGCAAAGACGACTGTACCGCTCACAGTGCTCTCTTAGCGCCGCTTCTGCCGAAAGAAGCCCGGGAGCGGCTCTTAGCTCCGGAGAGCATCGTACCTTCGTCTTTAGCGTCTTTTGTGGTCTACATCCTAGCAGAAAGCTTTTCCACTCTGTCTGGCAAGGAAAACCTGCGGGAGCACAGAAAACATCTCCCATCGTGTTCAGGACGTTGCACGGAGGTCTGCCAAGTGTTTGGCATGAAGGAAAGAAAAGTTGTCCAAAACAGCTTCCAATCGAATATTCATGTGATTGGAAACGTCAGGAAAGTGGTAAGGTACTGTTTTCTATCAGTTGGAAAGTTGCGCACACAATCCCAGTGTTGTACAGCTTCCTTCTTCACCTTTCCGATGCTGCCGCTCTCTCCGGCTCCCGGAGCCGAAGAAGCGGCTTCTTCGCGCAAAGACGATTGTACCGCTCACAGTGCTCTCTTAGCGCCGCTTCTGCCGAAAGAAGCCCGGGAGCGGCTCTTAGCTCCGGAGAGCATCGTACCTTCGTCTTTAGCGTCCTTTGTGGTCTACATGCTAGCAGAAAGCTTTTCCACTCTGTCTGGCAAGGAAAACCTGCGGGAGCACAGAAAACATCTCCCATCGTGTTCTGGACGTTGCACGGAGGTCTGCCAAGTGCTTGGCATGAAGGAAAGAAAAGTTGTCCAGAACAGCTTCCAATCGAATATTCATGTGATTGGAAACGTCAGGAAAGTGGTAAGGTACTGTTTTCTATCAGTTGGAAAGTTGCGCACACAATCCCAGTGTTGTACAGCTTCCTTCTTCACCTTTCCGATGCTGCCGCTCTCTCCGGCTCCCGGAGCCGAAGAAGCGGCTTCTTCGCGCAAAGACGACTGTACCGCTCACAGTGCTCTCTTAGCGCCGCTTCTGCCGAAAGAAGCCCGGCAGCGGCTCTTAGCTCCGGAGAGCATCGTACCTTCGTCTTTAGCGTCTTTTGTGGTCTACATCCTAGCAGAAAGCTTTTCCACTCTGTCTGGCAAGGAAAACCTGCGGGAGCACAGAAAACATCTGCCATCGTGTTCTGGACGTTGCACGGAGGTCTGCCAAGTGTTTGGCATGAAGGAGAGAAAAGTTGTCCAAAACTGCTTCCAATCGAATATTCATGTGATTGGAAACGTCAGGAAAGTTGTAAGGTACTGTTTTCTATCAGTTGGCAAGCTGCGCACACAATCCCAGTGTTGTACAGCTTCCTTCTTCACCTTTCCGATGCTGCCGCTCTCTCCGGCTCCCGGAGCCGAAGAAGCGGCTTCTTCGCGCAAAGACGATTGTATCGCTCACAGTGCTCTCTTAGCGCCGCTTCTGCCGAAAGAAGCCCGGGAGCGGCTCTTAGCTCCGGAGAGCATCGTACCTTCGTCTTTAGCGTCTTTTGTGGTCTACATCCTAGCAGAAAGCTTTTCCACTCTGTCTGGCAAGGAAAACCTGCGGGAGCACAGAAAACATCTCCCATCGTGTTATGGATGTTGTACGGACGTCTGCCAAGTGTTTGGCATGAAGGAAAGAAAAGTTGTCCAAAACAGCTTCCAATCGAATATTCATGTGATTGGAAACGTCAGGAAAGTGTAAGGTACTGTTTTCTATCAGTTGGCAAGCTGCGCACACAATCCCAGTGTTGTACAGCTTCCTTCTTCACCTTTCCGATGCTGCCGCTCTCTCCGGCTCCCGGAGCCGAAGAAGCGGCTTCTTCGCGCAAAGACGATTGTACCGCTCACAGTGCTCTCTTAGCGCCGCTTCTGCCGAAAGAAGCCCGGGAGCGGCTCTTAGCTCCGGAGGGCATCGTACCTTCGTCTTTAGCGTCTTTTGTGGTCTACATCCTAGCAGAAATCTTTTCCACTCTGTCTGGCAAGGAAAACCTGCGGGAGCACAGAAAACATCTCCCATCGTATTCTGGACGCTGCACGCAGGTCTGCCAAGTGTTTGGCATGAAGGAAAGAAAAGTTGTCCAAAACAGCTTCCAATGGCATATTCATGTGATTGGAAACGTCAGGAAAGTGTAAGGTACTGTTTTCTATCAGTTGGCAAGCTGCGCACACAATCCCAGTGTTGTACAGCTTCCTTCTTCACCTTTCCGATGCTGCCGCTCTCTCCGGCTCCCGGAGCCGAAGAAGCGGCTTCTTCACGCAAAGACGATTGTACCGCTCACAGTGCTCTCTTAGCGCCGCTTCTGCCGAAAGAAGCCCGGGAGCGGCTCTTAGCTCCGGAGAGCATCGTACCTTCGTCTTTAGCGTCCTTTGTGGTCTACATCCTAGCAGAAAGCTTTTCCACTCTGTCTGGCAAGGAAAACCTGCGGGAGCACAGAAAACATCTCCCATCGTGTTCTGGACCCTGCACGGAGGTCTGCCAAGTGTTTGGCATGAAGGAAAGAAAAGTTGTCCAAAACAGCTTTCAATCAAATATTCATGTGATTGGAAACGTCAGGAAAGTGGTAAGGTACTGTTTTCTATCAGTTGGCAAGCTGCGCACACAATCCCAGTGTTGTACAGCTTCCTTCTTCACCTTTCCGATGCTGCCGCTCTCTCCGGCTCCCGGAGCCGAAGAAGCGGCTTCTTCGCGTAAAGACGATTGTACTGCTCACAGTGCTCTCTTAGCGCCGCTTCTGCCGAAAGAAGCCCGGGAGCGGCTCTTAGCTCCGGAGAGCATCGTACCTTCATCTTTAGCGCCTTTTGTGGTCTACATCCTAGCAGAAATCTTTTCCACTCTGTCTGGCAAGGAAAACCTGCGGGAGCAAAGAAAACATCTCCCATCGTGTTCTGGACGTTGTACGGAGGTCTGCCAAGTGTTTGGCATGAAGGAAAGAAAAGTTGTCCAAAACAGCTTCCAATCGAATATTCATGTGATTGGAAACGTCAGGAAAGTGTAAGGTACTGTTTTCTATCAGTTGGAAAGTTGCGCACACAATCCCAGTGTTGTACAGATTCCTTCTTCACCTTTCCGATGCTGCCACTCTCTCCGTCTCCCGGAGCCGAAGAAGCGGCTTCTTCGCGCAAAGACGATTGTACCGCTCACAGTGCTCTCTTAGCGCCGCTTCTGCCGAAAGAAGCCCGGGAGCGGCTCTTAGCTCCGGAGAGCATCGTACCTTCGTCTTTAGCGTCTTTTGTGGTCTACATCCTAGCAGAAAGCTTTTCCACTCTGTCTGGCAAGGAAAACCTGCGGGAGCACAGAAAACATCTCCCATCGTGTTCAGGACGTTGCACGGAGGTCTGCCAAGTGTTTGGCATGAAGGAAAGAAAAGTTGTCCAAAACAGCTTCCAATCGAATATTCATGTGATTGGAAACGTCAGGAAAGTGGTAAGGTACTGTTTTCTATCAGTTGGAAAGTTGCGCACGCAATCCCAGTGTTGTACAGCTTCCTTCTTCACCTTTCCGATGCTGCCACTCTCTCCGGCTCCCGGAGCCGAAGAAGCGGCTTCTTCGTGCAAAGACGATTGTACCGCTCACAGTGCTCTCTTAGCGCCGCTTCTGCCGAAAGAAGCCCGGGAGCGGCTCTTAGCTCCGGAGAGCATCGTACCTTCGTCTTTAGCATCTTTTGTGGTCTACATCCTAGCAGAAAGCTTTTCCACTCTGTCTGGCAAGGAAAACCTGCGGGAGCACAGAAAACATCTCCCATCGTGTTCTGGACTTTGCACGGAGGTCTGCCAAGTGCTTGGCATGAAGGAAAGAAAAGTTGTCCTAAACAGCTTCCAATCGAATATTCATGTGATTGGAAACGTCAGGAAAGTGGTAAGGTACTGTTTTCTATCAGTTGGCAAGCTGCGCACACAATCCCAGTGTTGTACAGCTTCCTTCTTCACCTTTCCGATGCTGCCGCTCTCTCCGGCTCCCGGAGCCGAAGAAGCGGCTTCTTCGCACAAAGACGATTGTACCGCTCACAGTGCTCTCCTAGCGCCGCTTCTGCCGAAAGAAGCCCGGGAGCGGCTCTTAGCTCCGGAGAGCATCGTACCTTCGTCTTTAGCGTCTTTTGTGGTCTACATCCTAGCAGAAATCTTTTCCACTCTGTCTGGCAAGGAAAACCTGCGGGACCACAGAAAACATCTCCCATCGTGTTCTGGACCCTGCACGGAGGTCTGCCAAGTGTTTGGCATGAAGGAAAGAAAAGTTGTCCAAAACAGCTTCCAATCGAATATTCATGTGATTGGAAACGTCAGGAAAGTGGTAAGGTACTGTTTTCTATCAGTTGGCAAGCTGCGCACACAATCCCAGTGTTGTACAGCTTCCTTCTTCACCTTTCCGATGCTGCCGCTCTCTCCGGCTCCCGGAGCCGAAGAAGCGGCTTCTTCGCGCAAAGACCATTGTACCGCTCACAGTGCTCTCTTAGCGCCGCCTCTGCCGAAAGAAGCCCGGGAGCGGCTCTTAGCTCCGGAGAGCATCGTACCTTCGTCTTTAGCGTCTTTTGTGGTCTACATCCTAGCAGAAAGCTTTTCCACTCTGTCTGGCAAGGAAAACCTGCGAGAGCACAGAAAACATCTCCCATCGTGTTCTGGACGGTGCACGGAGGTCTGCCAAGTGCTTGGCATGAAGGAAAGAAAAGTTGTCCAAAACAGCTTCCAATCGAATATTCATGTGATTGGAAACGTCAGGAAAATGGTAATGTACTGTTTTCTATCAGTTGGCAAGCTGCGCACACAATCCCAGTGTTGTACAGCTTCCTTCTTCACCTTTCCGATGCTGCCGCTCTCTCCGGCTCCCGGAGCCGAAGAAGCGGCTTCTTCGCGCAAAGACGATTGTACCGCTCACAGTGCTCTCTTAGCGCCGCTTCTGCCGAAAGAAGCCCGGGAGCGGCTCTTAGCTCCGGAGAGCATCGTACCTTCGTCTTTAGCGTCTTTTGTGGTCTACATCCTAGCAGAAAGCTTTTCCACTCTGTCTGGCAAGGAAAACCTGCGGGAGCACAGAAAACATCTCCCATCGTGTTCTGGACGTTGCACGGAGGTCTGCCAAGTGCTTGGCATGAAGGAAAGGAAAGTTGTCCAAAACAGCTTCCAATCGAATATTCATGTGATTGGAAACGTCAGGAAAGTGGTAAGGTACTGTTTTCTATCAGTTGGCAAGTTGCGCACACAATCCCAGTGTTGTACAGCTTCCTTCTTCACCTTTCCGATGCTGCCGCTCTCTCCGGCTCCCGGAGCCGAAGAAGCGGCTTCTTCGCGCAAAGACGATTGTACCGCTCACAGTGCTCTCTTAGCGCCGCTTCTGCCGAAAGAAGCCCGGGAGCGGCTCTTAGCTCCGGAGAGCATCGTACCTTCGTCTTTAGCCTCTTTTGTGGTCTACATCCTAGCAGAAAGCTTTTCCACTCTGTCTGGCAAGGAAAACCTGCGGGAGCACAGAAAACATCTCCCATCGTGTTCTGGACGTTGCACGGAGGTCTGCCAAGTGTTTGGCATGAAGGAAAGGAAAGTTGTCCGAAACAGCTTCTTATGGAATATTCATGTGATTTGAAACGTCAGGAAAGTGTAAGGTACTGTTTTCTATCAGTTGGAAAGTTGCGCACACAATCCCAGTGTTGTACAGCTTCCTTCTTCACCTTTCCGATGCTGCCGCTCTCTCCGGCTCCCGGAGCCGAAGAAGCGGCTTCTTCGCGCAAAGACGACTGTACCGCTCACAGTGCTCTCTTAGCGCCGCTTCTGCCGAAAGAAGCCCGGGAGCGGCTCTTAGCTCCGGAGAGCATCGTACCTTCGTCTTTAGCGTCTTTTGTGGTCTACATCCTAGCAGAAAGCTTTTCCACTCTGTCTGGCAAGGAAAACCTGCGGGAGCACAGAAAACATCTCCCATCGTGTTCTGGACGGTGCACGGAGGTCTGCCAAGTGTTTGGCATGAAGGAAAGAAAAGTTGTCCGAAACAGCTTCTTAAGGAATATTCATGTGATTTGAAACGTCAGGAAAGTGTAAGGTACTGTTTTCTATCAGTTGGAATGTTGCGCACACAATCCCAGTGTTGTACAGCTTCCTTCTTCACCTTTCCGATGCTGCCGCTCTCTCCGGCTCCCGGAGCCGAAGAAGCGGCTTCTTCGCGCAAAGACGACTGTACCGCTTACAGTGCTCTCTTAGCGCCGCTTCTGCCGAAAGAAGCCCGGGAGCGGCTCTTAGCTCCGGAGAGCATCGTACCTTCGTCTTTAGCGTCTTTTGTGGTCTACATCCTAGCAGAAAGCTTTTCCACTCTGTCTGGCAAGGAAAACCTGCGAGAGCACAGAAAACATCTCGCATCGTGTTCTGGACATTGCACGGAGGTCTGCCAAGTGTTTGGCATGAAGGAAAGAAAAGTTGTCCAAAACAGCTTCCAATCGAATATTCATGTGATTGGAAACGTCAGGAAAGTGGTAAGGTACTGTTTTCTATCAGTTGGCAAGCTGCGCACACAATCCCAGTGTTGTACAGCTTCCTTCTTCACCTTTCCGATGCTGCCGCTCTCTCCGGCTCCCGGAGCCGAAGAAGCGGCTTCTTCGCGCAAAGACGATTGTACCGCTCACAGTGCTCTCTTAGCGCGGCTTCTGCCGAAAGAAGCCCGGGAGCGGCTCTTAGCTCCGGAGAGCATCGTACCTTCGTCTTTAGCCTCTTTTGTGGTCTACATCCTAGCAGAAAGCTTTTCCACTCTGTCTGGCAAGGAAAACCTGCGGGAGCACAGAAAACATCTCCCATCGTGTTCTGGACGTTGCACGGAGGTCTGCCAAGTGTTTGGCATGAAGGAAAGAAAAGTTGTCCAAAACAGCTTCCAATCGAATATTCATGTGATTGGAAACGTCAGGAAAGTGGTAAGGAACTGTTTTCTATCAGTTGGCAAGCTGCGCACACAATCCCAGTGTTGTACAGCTTCCTTCTTCACCTTTCCGATGCTGCCGCTCTCTCCGGCTCCCGGAGCCAAAGAAGCGGCTTCTTCGCGCAAAGACGATTGTACCGCTCACAGTGCTCTCTTAGCGCCGCTTCTGCCGAAAGAAGCCCGGGAGCGGCTCTTAGCTCCGGAGAGCATCGTACCTTCGTCTTTAGCGTCTTTTGTGGTCTACATCCTAGCAGAAAGCTTTTCCACTCTGTCTGGCAAGGAAAACCTGCGGGAGCACAGAAAACATCTCCCATCGTGTTCTGGACGTTGCACGGAGGTCTGCCAAGTGCTTGGCATGAAGGAAAGAAAAGTTGTCCAAAACAGCTTCCAATCGAATATTCATGTGATTGGAAACGTCAGGAAAGTGGTAAGGTACTGTTTTCTATCAGTTGGCAAGTTGCGCACACAATCCCAGTGTTGTACAGCTTCCTTCTTCACCTTTCCGATGCTGCCGCTCTCTCCGGCTCCCGGAGCCGAAGAAGCGGCTTCTTCGCGCAAAGACGATTGTACCGCTCACAGTGCTCTCTTAGCGCCGCTTCTGCCGAAAGAAGCCCGGGAGCGGCTCTTAGCTCCGGAGAGCATCGTACCTTCGTCTTTAATGTCTTTTGTGGTCTACATCCTAGCAGAAAGCTTTTCCACTCTGTCTGGCAAGGAAAACCTGCGGGAGCACAGAAAACATCTCCCATCGTGTTCTGGACGGTGCACGGAGGTCTGCCAAGTGCTTGGCATGAAGGAAAGAAAAGTTGTCCTAAACAGCTTCCAATCGAATATTCATGTGATTGGAAACGTCAGGAAAGTGGTAAGGTACTGTTTTCTATCAGTTGGCAAGCTGCGCACACAATCCCAGTGTTGTACAGCTTCCTTCTTCACCTTTCCGATGCTGCCGCTCTCTCCGGCTCCCGGAGCCGAAGAAGCGGCTTCTTCGCGCAAAGACGATTGTACCGCTCACAGTGCTCTCTTAGCGCCGCTTCTGCCGAAAGAAGCCCGGGAGCGGCTCTTAGCTCCGGAGAGCATCGTACCTTCGTCTTTAGCGTCTTTTGTGGTCTACATCCTAGCAGAAAGCTTTTCCACTCTGTCTGGCAAGGAAAACCTGCGGGAGCACAGAAAACATCTCCCATCGTGTTCTGGACGCTGCACGGAGGTCTGCCAATTGTTTGCCATGAAGGAAAGGAAAGTTGTCCAAAACAGCTTCTTATGAAATATTCATGTGATTGGAAACGTCAGGAAAGTGTAAGGTACTGTTTTCTATCAGTTGTAAAGTTGCGCACACAATCCCAGTGTTGTACAGCTTCCTTCTTCACCTTTCCGATGCTGCCGCTCTCTCCGGCTCCCGGAGCCGAAGAAGCGGCTTCTTCGCGCAAAGACGATTGTACCGCTCACAGTGCTCTCTTAGCGCCGCTTCTGCCGAAAGAAGCCCGGGAGCGGCTCTTAGCTCCGGAGAGCATCGTACCTTCGTCTTTAATGTCTTTTGTGGTCTACATCCTAGCAGAAAGCTTTTCCACTCTGTCTGGCAAGGAAAACCTGCGGGAGCACAGAAAACATCTCCCATCGTGTTCTGGACGGTGCACGGAGGTCTGCCAAGTGCTTGGCATGAAGGAAAGAAAAGTTGTCCTAAACAGCTTCCAATCGAAGATTCATGTGATTGGAAACGTCAGGAAAGTGGTAAGGTACTGTTTTCTATCAGTTGGCAAGCTGCGCACACAATCCCAGTGTTGTACAGCTTCCTTCTTCACCTTTCCGATGCTGCCGCTCTCTCCGGCTCCCGGAGCCGAAGAAGCGGCTTCTTCGCACAAAGACGATTGTACCGCTCACAGTGCTCTCTTAGCGCCGCTTCTGCCGAAAGAAGCCCGGGAGCGGCTCTTAGCTCCGGAGAGCATCGTACCTTCGTCTTTAGCGTCTTTTGTGGTCTACATCCTAGCAGAAAGCTTTTCCACTCTGTCTGGCAAGGAAAACCTGCGGGAGCACAGAAAACATCTCCCATCGTGTTCTGGACGTTGCACGGAGGTCTGCCAAGTGTTTGGCATGAAGGAAAGAAAAGCTGTCCAAAACAGCTTCCAATCGAATATTCATGTGATTGGAAACGTCAGGAAAGTGGTAAGGTACTGTTTTCTATCAATTGGCAAGCTGCGCACACAATCCCAGTGTTGTACAGCTTCCTTCTTCACCTTTCCGATGCTGCCGCTCTCTCCGGCTCCCGGAGCCGAAGAAGCGGCTTCTTCGCGCAAAGACGATTGTACCGCTCACAGTGCTCTCTTAGCGCCGCTTCTGCCGAAAGAAGCCCGGGAGAGGCTCTTAGCTCCGGAGAGCATCGTACCTTCGTCTTTAGCGTCTTTTGTGGTCTACATCCTAGCAGAAAGCTTTTCCACTCTGTCTGGCAAGGAAAACCTGCGGGAGCACAGAAAACATCTCCCATCGTGTTCTGGACGCTGCACAGAGGTCTGCCAAGTGTTTGGCATGAAGGAAAGAAAAGTTGTCCAAAACAGCTTCCAATCGAATATTCATGTGATTGGAAACGTCAGGAAAGTGGTAAGGTACTGTTTTCTATCAGTTGGCAAGCTGCGCACACAATCCCAGTGTTGTACAGCTTCCTTCTTCACCTTTCCGATGCTGCCGCTCTCTCCGGCTCCCGGAGCCGAAGAAGAGGCTTCTTCGCGCAAAGACGATTGTACCGCTCACAGTGCTCTCTTAGCGCCGCTTCTGCCGAAAGAAGCCCGGGAGCGGCTCTTAGCTCCGGAGAGCATCGTACCTTCGTCTTTAGCGTCTTTTGTGGTCTACATCCTAGCAGAAAGCTTTTCCACTCTGTCTGGCAAGGAAAACCTGAGGGAGCACAGAAAACATCTCCCATCGTGTTCTGGACGTTGCACGGAGGTCTGCCAAGTGCTTGGCATGAAGGAAAGAAAAGTTGTCCAGAACAGCTTCCAATCGAATATTCATGTGATTGGAAACGTCAGGAAAGTGGTAAGGTACTGTTTTCTATCAGTTGGAAAGTTGCGCACACAATCCCAGTGTTGTACAGCTTCCTTCTTCACCTTTCCGATGCTGCCGCTCTCTCCGGCTCCCGGAGCCGAAGAAGCGGCTTCTTCGCGCAAAGACGACTGTACCGCTCACAGTGCTCTCTTAGCGCCGCTTCTGCCGAAAGAAGCCCGGGAGCGGCTCTTAGCTCCGGAGAGCATCGTACCTTCGTCTTTAGCGTCTTTTGTGGTCTACATCCTAGCAGAAAGCTTTTCCACTCTGTCTGGCAAGGAAAACCTGCGGGAGCACAGAAAACATCTCCCATCGTGTTCTGGACGTTGCACGGAGGTCTGCCAAGTGTTTGGCATGAAGGAAAGAAAAGTTGTCCAAAACAGCTTCCAATCGAATATTCATGTGATTGGAAACGTCAGGAAAGTGGTAAGGTACTGTTTTCTATCAGTTGGCAAGCTGCGCACACAATCCCAGTGTTGTACAGCTTCCTTCTTCACCTTTCCGATGCTGCCGCTCTCTCCGGCTCCCGGAGCCGAAGAAGCGGCTTCTTCGCGCAAAGACGATTGTACCGCTCACAGTGCTCTCTTAGCGCCGCTTCTGCCGAAAGAAGCCCGGGAGCGGCTCTTAGCTCCGGAGAGCATCGTACCTTCGTCTTTAGCGTCTTTTGTGGTCTACATCCTAGCAGAAAGCTTTTCCACTCTGTCTGGCAAGGAAAACCTGCGGGAGCACAGAAAACATCTCCCATCGTGTTCAGGACGTTGCACGGAGGTCTGCCAAGTGTTTGGCATGAAGGAAAGAAAAGTTGTCCAAAACAGCTTCCAATCGAATATTCATGTGATTGGAAACGTCAGGAAAGTGGTAAGGTACTGTTTTCTATCAGTTGGAAAGTTGCGCACACAATCCCAGTGTTGTACAGCTTCCTTCTTCACCTTTCGGATGCTGCCGCTCTCTCCGGCTCCCGGAGCCGAAGAAGCGGCTTCTTCGCGCAAAGACGATTGTACCGCTCACAGTGCTCTCTTAGCGCCGCTTCTGCCGAAAGAAGCCCGGGAGCGGCTCTTAGCTCCGGAGAGCATCGTACCTTCGTCTTTAGCATCTTTTGTGGTCTACATCCTAGCAGAAAGCTTTTCCATTCTGTCTGGCAAGGAAAACCTGCGGGAGCACAGAAAACATCTCCCATCGTGTTCTGGACGTTGCACGGAGGTCTGCCAAGTGTTTGGCATGAAGGAAAGAAAAGTTGTCCAAAACAGCTTCCAATCGAATATTCATGTGATTGGAAACGTCAGGAAAGTGGTAAGGTACTGTTTTCTATCAGTTGGAAAGTTGCGCACACAATCCCAGTGTTGTACAGCTTCCTTCTTCACCTTTCCGATGCTGCCGCTCTCTCCGGCTCCCGGAGCTGAACAAGCGGCTTCTTCGCGCAAAGACGATTGTACCGCTCACAGTGCTCTCTTAGCGCCGCTTCTGCCGAAAGAAGCCCGGGAGCGGCTCTTAGCTCCGGAGAGCATCGTACCTTCGTCTTTAGCGTCCTTTGTGGTCTACATGCTAGCAGAAAGCTTTTCCACTCTGTCTGGCAAGGAAAACCTGAGGGAGCACAGAAAACATCTCCCATCGTGTTCTGGACGTTGCACGGAGGTCTGCCAAGTGCTTGGCATGAAGGAAAGAAAAGTTGTCCAGAACAGCTTCCAATCGAATATTCATGTGATTGGAAACGTCAGGAAAGTGGTAAGGTACTGTTTTCTATCAGTTGGAAAGTTGCGCACACAATCCCAGTGTTGTACAGCTTCCTTCTTCACCTTTCCGATGCTGCCGCTCTCTCCGGCTCCCGGAGCCGAAGAAGCGGCTTCTTCGCGCAAAGACGATTGTACCGCTCACAGTGCTCTCTTAGCGCCGCTTCTGCCGAAAGAAGCCCGGGAGCGGCTCTTAGCTCCGGAGAGCATCGTACCTTCGTCTTTAGCATCTTTTGTGGTCTACATCCTAGCAGAAAGCTTTTCCATTCTGTCTGGCAAGGAAAACCTGCGGGAGCACAGAAAACATCTCCCATCGTGTTCTGGACGTTGCACGGAGGTCTGCCAAGTGTTTGGCATGAAGGAAAGAAAAGTTGTCCAAAACAGCTTCCAATCGAATATTCATGTGATTGGAAACGTCAGGAAAGTGTAAGGTACTGTTTTCTATCAGTTGGCAAGCTGCGCACACAATCCCAGTGTTGTACAGCTTCCTTCTTCACCTTTCCGATGCTGCCGCTCTCTCCGGCTCCCGGAGCCGAAGAAGCGGCTTCTTCGCGCAAAGACGACTGTACCGCTCACAGTGCTCTCTTAGCGCCGCTTCTGCCGAAAGAAGCCCGGGAGCGGCTCTTAGCTCCGGAGAGCATCGTACCTTCGTCTTTAGCGTCTTTTGTGGTCTACATCCTAGCAGAAAGCTTTTCCACTCTGTCTGGCAAGGAAAACCTGCGGGAGCACAGAAAACATCTCCCATCGTGTTCAGGACGTTGCACGGAGGTCTGCCAAGTGTTTGGCATGAAGGAAAGAAAAGTTGTCCAAAACAGCTTCCAATCGAATATTCATGTGATTGGAAACGTCAGGAAAGTGGTAAGGTACTGTTTTCTATCAGTTGGAAAGTTGCGCACACAATCCCAGTGTTGTACAGCTTCCTTCTTCACCTTTCCGATGCTGCCGCTCTCTCCGGCTCCCGGAGCCGAAGAAGCGGCTTCTTCGCGCAAAGACGATTGTACCGCTCACAGTGCTCTCTTAGCGCCGCTTCTGCCGAAAGAAGCCCGGGAGCGGCTCTTAGCTCCGGAGAGCATCGTACCTTCGTCTTTAGCGTCCTTTGTGGTCTACATGCTAGCACAAAGCTTTTCCACTCTGTCTGGCAAGGAAAACCTGCGGGAGCACAGAAAACATCTCCCATCGTGTTCTGGACGTTGCACGGAGGTCTGCCAAGTGCTTGGCATGAAGGAAAGAAAAGTTGTCCAGAACAGCTTCCAATCGAATATTCATGTGATTGGAAACGTCAGGAAAGTGGTAAGGTACTGTTTTCTATCAGTTGGAAAGTTGCGCACACAATCCCAGTGTTATACAGCTTCCTTCTTCACCTTTCCGATGCTGCCGCTCTCTCCGGCTCCCGGAGCCGAAGAAGCGGCTTCTTCGCGCAAAGACGACTGTACCGCTCACAGTGCTCTCTTAGCGCCGCTTCTGCCGAAAGAAGCCCGGCAGCGGCTCTTAGCTCCGGAGAGCATCGTACCTTCGTCTTTAGCGTCTTTTGTGGTCTACATCCTAGCAGAAAGCTTTTCCACTCTGTCTGGCAAGGAAAACCTGCGGGAGCACAGAAAACATCTGCCATCGTGTTCTGGACGTTGCACGGAGGTCTGCCAAGTGTTTGGCATGAAGGAGAGAATAGTTGTCCAAAACTGCTTCCAATCGAATATTCATGTGATTGGAAACGTCAGGAAAGTTGTAAGGTACTGTTTTCTATCAGTTGGCAAGCTGCGCACACAATCCCAGTGTTGTACAGCTTCCTTCTTCACCTTTCCGATGCTGCCGCTCTCTCCGGCTCCCGGAGCCGAAGAAGCGGCTTCTTCGCGCAAAGACGATTGTATCGCTCACAGTGCTCTCTTAGCGCCGCTTCTGCCGAAAGAAGCCCGGGAGCGGCTCTTAGCTCCGGAGAGCATCGTACCTTCGTCTTTAGCGTCTTTTGTGGTCTACATCCTAGCAGAAAGCTTTTCCACTCTGTCTGGCAAGGAAAACCTGCGGGAGCACAGAAAACATCTCCCATCGTGTTCTGGACCCTGCACGGAGGTCTGCCAAGTGTTTGGCATGAAGGAAAGAAAAGTTGTCCAAAACAGCTTTCAATCAAATATTCATGTGATTGGAAACGTCAGGAAAGTGGTAAGGTACTGTTTTCTATCAGTTGGCAAGCTGCGCACACAATCCCAGTGTTGTACAGCTTCCTTCTTCACCTTTCCGATGCTGCCGCTCTCTCCGGCTCCCGGAGCCGAAGAAGCGGCTTCTTCGCGTAAAGACGATTGTACCGCTCACAGTGCTCTCCTAGCGCCGCTTCTGCCGAAAGAAGCCCGGGAGCGGCTCTTAGCTCCGGAGAGCATCGTACCTTCATCTTTAGCGCCTTTTGTGGTCTACATCCTAGCAGAAAGCTTTTCCACTCTGTCTGGCAAGGAAAACCTGCGGGAGCAAAGAAAACATCTCCCATCGTGTTCTGGACGTTGTACGGAGGTCTGCCAAGTGTTTGGCATGAAGGAAAGAAAAGTTGTCCAAAACAGCTTCCAATCGAATATTCATGTGATTGGAAACGTCAGGAAAGTGTAAGGTACTGTTTTCTATCAGTTGGAAAGTTGCGCACACAATCCCAGTGTTGTACAGATTCCTTCTTCACCTTTCCGATGCTGCCACTCTCTCCGTCTCCCGGAGCCGAAGAAGCGGCTTCTTCGCGCAAAGACGATTGTACCGCTCACAGTGCTCTCTTAGCGCCGCTTCTGCCGAAAGAAGCCCGGGAGCGGCTCTTAGCTCCGGAGAGCATCGTACCTTCGTCTTTAGCGTCTTTTGTGGTCTACATCCTAGCAGAAAGCTTTTCCACTCTGTCTGGCAAGGAAAACCTGCGGGAGCACAGAAAACATCTCCCATCGTGTTCAGGACGTTGCACGGAGGTCTGCCAAGTGTTTGGCATGAAGGAAAGAAAAGTTGTCCAAAACAGCTTCCAATCGAATATTCATGTGATTGGAAACGTCAGGAAAGTGGTAAGGTACTGTTTTCTATCAGTTGGAAAGTTGCGCACGCAATCCCAGTGTTGTACAGCTTCCTTCTTCACCTTTCCGATGCTGCCACTCTCTCCGGCTCCCGGAGCCGAAGAAGCGGCTTCTTCGTGCAAAGATGATTGTACCGCTCACAGTGCTCTCTTAGCGCCGCTTCTGCCGAAAGAAGCCCGGGAGCGGCTCTTAGCTCCGGAGAGCATCGTACCTTCGTCTTTAGCATCTTTTGTGGTCTACATCCTAGCAGAAAGCTTTTCCACTCTGTCTGGCAAGGAAAACCTGCGGGAGCACAGAAAACATCTCCCATCGTGTTCTGGACGTTGCACGGAGGTCTGCCAAGTGCTTGGCATGAAGGAAAGAAAAGTTGTCCTAAACAGCTTCCAATCGAATATTCATGTGATTGGAAACGTCAGGAAAGTGGTAAGGTACTGTTTTCTATAAGTTGGCAAGCTGCGCACACAATCCCAGTGTTGTACAGCTTCCTTCTTCACCTTTCCGATGCTGCCGCTCTCTCCGGCTCCCGGAGCCGAAGAAGCGGCTTCTTCGCACAAAGACGATTGTACCGCTCACAGTGCTCTCCTAGCGCCGCTTCTGCCGAAAGAAGCCCGGGAGCGGCTCTTAGCTCCGGAGAGCATCGTACCTTCGTCTTTAGCGTCTTTTGTGGTCTACATCCTAGCAGAAATCTTTTCCACTCTGTCTGGCAAGGAAAACCTGCGGGAGCACAGAAAACATCTCCCATCGTGTTCTGGACCCTGCACGGAGGTCTGCCAAGTGTTTGGCATGAAGGAAAGAAAAGTTGTCCAAAACAGCTTCCAATCGAATATTCATGTGATTGGAAACGTCAGGAAAGTGGTAAGGTACTGTTTTCTATCAGTTGGCAAGCTGCGCACACAATCCCAGTGTTGTACAGCTTCCTTCTTCACCTTTCCGATGCTGCCGCTCTCTCCGGCTCCCGGAGCCGAAGAAGCGGCTTCTTCGCGCAAAGACCATTGTACCGCTCACAGTGCTCTCTTAGCGCCGCCTCTGCCGAAAGAAGCCCGGGAGCGGCTCTTAGCTCCGGAGAGCATCGTACCTTCGTCTTTAGCGTCTTTTGTGGTCTACATCCTAGCAGAAAGCTTTTCCACTCTGTCTGGCAAGGAAAACCTGCGAGAGCACAGAAAACATCTCGCATCGTGTTCTGGACGTTGCACGGAGGTCTGCCAAGTGTTTGGCATGAAGGAAAGAAAAGTTGTCCAAAACAGCTTCCAATCGAATATTCATGTGATTGGAAACGTCAGGAAAGTGTAAGGTACTGTTTTCTATCAGTTGGCAAGCTGCGCACACAATCCCAGTGTTGTACAGCTTCCTTCTTCACCTTTCCGATGCTGCCGCTCTCTCCGGCTCCCGGAGCCGAAGAAGCGGCTTCTTCGCGCAAAGACGATTGTACCGCTCACAGTGCTCTCTTAGCGCCGCTTCTGCCGAAAGAAGCCCAGGAGCGGCTCTTAGCTCCGGAGAGCATCGTACCTTCGTCTTTAGCGTCTTTTGTGGTCTACATCCTAGCAGAAAGCTTTTCCACTCTGTCTGGCAAGGAAAACCTGCGGGAGCACAGAAAACATCTCCCATCGTGTTCTGGACGTTGCACGGAGGTCTGCCAAGTGTTTGGCATGAAGGAAAGAAAAGTTGTCCAAAACAGCTTCCAATCGAATATTCATGTGATTGGAAACGTCAGGAAAGTGGTAAGGTACTGTTTTCTATCAGTTGGCAAGCTGCGCACACAATCCCAGTGTTGTACAGCTTCCTTTTTCACCTTTCCGATGCTGCCGCTCTCTCCGTATCCCGGAGCCGAAGAAGCGGCTTCTTCGCGCAAAGACGATTGTACCGCTCACAGTGCTCTCTTAGCGCCGCTTCTGCCGAAAGAAGCCCGGGAGCGGCTCTTAGCTCCGGAGAGCATCGTACCTTCGTCTTTAATATCTTTTGTGGTCTACATCCTAGCAGAAAGCTTTTCCACTCTGTCTGGCAAGGAAAACCTGCGAGAGCACAGAAAACATCTCCCATCGTGTTCTGGACGGTGCACGGAGGTCTGCCAAGTGCTTGGCATGAAGGAAAGAAAAGTTGTCCAAAACAGCTTCCAATCGAATATTCATGTGATTGGAAACGTCAGGAAAATGGTAATGTACTGTTTTCTATCAGTTGGCAAGCTGCGCACACAATCCCAGTGTTGTACAGCTTCCTTCTTCACCTTTCCGATGCTGCCGCTCTCTCCGGCTCCCGGAGCCGAAGAAGCGGCTTCTTCGCACAAAGACGATTGTACCGCTCACAGTGCTCTCTTAGCGCCGCTTCTGCCGAAAGAAGCCCGGGAGCGGCTCTTAGCTCCGGAGAGCATCGTACCTTCGTCTTTAGCGTCTTTTGTGGTCTACATCCTAGCAGAAAGCTTTTCCACTCTGTCTGGCAAGGAAAACCTGCGGGAGCACAGAAAACATCTCCCATCGTGTTCTGGACGTTGCACGGAGGTCTGCCAAGTGTTTGGCATGAAGGAAAGAAAAGCTGTCCAAAACAGCTTCCAATCGAATATTCATGTGATTGGAAACGTCAGGAAAGTGGTAAGGTACTGTTTTCTATCAATTGGCAAGCTGCGCACACAATCCCAGTGTTGTACAGCTTCCTTCTTCACCTTTCCGATGCTGCCGCTCTCTCCGGCTCCCGGAGCCGAAGAAGCGGCTTCTTCGCGCAAAGACGATTGTACCGCTCACAGTGCTCTCTTAGCGCCGCTTCTGCCGAAAGAAGCCCGGGAGAGGCTCTTAGCTCCGGAGAGCATCGTACCTTCGTCTTTAGCGTCTTTTGTGGTCTACATCCTAGCAGAAAGCTTTTCCACTCTGTCTGGCAAGGAAAACCTGCGGGAGCACAGAAAACATCTCCCATCGTGTTCTGGACGCTGCACAGAGGTCTGCCAAGTGTTTGGCATGAAGGAAAGAAAAGTTGTCCAAAACAGCTTCCAATCGAATATTCATGTGATTGGAAACGTCAGGAAAGTGGTAAGGTACTGTTTTCTATCAGTTGGCAAGCTGCGCACACAATCCCAGTGTTGTACAGCTTCCTTCTTCACCTTTCCGATGCTGCCGCTCTCTCCGGCTCCCGGAGCCGAAGAAGAGGCTTCTTCGCGCAAAGACGATTGTACCGCTCACAGTGCTCTCTTAGCGCCGCTTCTGCCGAAAGAAGCCCGGGAGCGGCTCTTAGCTCCGGAGAGCATCGTACCTTCGTCTTTAGCGTCTTTTGTGGTCTACATCCTAGCAGAAAGCTTTTCCACTCTGTCTGGCAAGGAAAACCTGAGGGAGCACAGAAAACATCTCCCATCGTGTTCTGGACGTTGCACGGAGGTCTGCCAAGTGCTTGGCATGAAGGAAAGAAAAGTTGTCCAGAACAGCTTCCAATCGAATATTCATGTGATTGGAAACGTCAGGAAAGTGGTAAGGTACTGTTTTCTATCAGTTGGAAAGTTGCGCACACAATCCCAGTGTTGTACAGCTTCCTTCTTCACCTTTCCGATGCTGCCGCTCTCTCCGGCTCCCGGAGCCGAAGAAGCGGCTTCTTCGCGCAAAGACGACTGTACCGCTCACAGTGCTCTCTTAGCGCCGCTTCTGCCGAAAGAAGCCCGGGAGCGGCTCTTAGCTCCGGAGAGCATCGTACCTTCGTCTTTAGCGTCTTTTGTGGTCTACATCCTAGCAGAAAGCTTTTCCACTCTGTCTGGCAAGGAAAACCTGCGGGAGCACAGAAAACATCTCCCATCGTGTTCTGGACGTTGCACGGAGGTCTGCCAAGTGTTTGGCATGAAGGAAAGAAAAGTTGTCCAAAACAGCTTCCAATCGAATATTCATGTGATTGGAAACGTCAGGAAAGTGGTAAGGTACTGTTTTCTATCAGTTGGCAAGCTGCGCACACAATCCCAGTGTTGTACAGCTTCCTTCTTCACCTTTCCGATGCTGCCGCTCTCTCCGGCTCCCGGAGCCGAAGAAGCGGCTTCTTCGCGCAAAGACGATTGTACCGCTCACAGTGCTCTCTTAGCGCCGCTTCTGCCGAAAGAAGCCCGGGAGCGGCTCTTAGCTCCGGAGAGCATCGTACCTTCGTCTTTAGCGTCTTTTGTGGTCTACATCCTAGCAGAAAGCTTTTCCACTCTGTCTGGCAAGGAAAACCTGCGGGAGCACAGAAAACATCTCCCATCGTGTTCAGGACGTTGCACGGAGGTCTGCCAAGTGTTTGGCATGAAGGAAAGAAAAGTTGTCCAAAACAGCTTCCAATCGAATATTCATGTGATTGGAAACGTCAGGAAAGTGGTAAGGTACTGTTTTCTATCAGTTGGAAAGTTGCGCACACAATCCCAGTGTTGTACAGCTTCCTTCTTCACCTTTCCGATGCTGCCGCTCTCTCCGGCTCCCGGAGCCGAAGAAGCGGCTTCTTCGCGCAAAGACGATTGTACCGCTCACAGTGCTCTCTTAGCGCCGCTTCTGCCGAAAGAAGCCCGGGAGCGGCTCTTAGCTCCGGAGAGCATCGTACCTTCGTCTTTAGCATCTTTTGTGGTCTACATCCTAGCAGAAAGCTTTTCCATTCTGTCTGGCAAGGAAAACCTGCGGGAGCACAGAAAACATCTCCCATCGTGTTCTGGACGTTGCACGGAGGTCTGCCAAGTGTTTGGCATGAAGGAAAGAAAAGTTGTCCAAAACAGCTTCCAATCGAATATTCATGTGATTGGAAACGTCAGGAAAGTGGTAAGGTACTGTTTTCTATCAGTTGGAAAGTTGCGCACACAATCCCAGTGTTGTACAGCTTCCTTCTTCACCTTTCCGATGCTGCCGCTCTCTCCGGCTCCCGGAGCTGAACAAGCGGCTTCTTCGCGCAAAGACGATTGTACCGCTCACAGTGCTCTCTTAGCGCCGCTTCTGCCGAAAGAAGCCCGGGAGCGGCTCTTAGCTCCGGAGAGCATCGTACCTTCGTCTTTAGCGTCCTTTGTGGTCTACATGCTAGCAGAAAGCTTTTCCACTCTGTCTGGCAAGGAAAACCTGAGGGAGCACAGAAAACATCTCCCATCGTGTTCTGGACGTTGCACGGAGGTCTGCCAAGTGCTTGGCATGAAGGAAAGAAAAGTTGTCCAGAACAGCTTCCAATCGAATATTCATGTGATTGGAAACGTCAGGAAAGTGGTAAGGTACTGTTTTCTATCAGTTGGAAAGTTGCGCACACAATCCCAGTGTTGTACAGCTTCCTTCTTCACCTTTCCGATGCTGCCGCTCTCTCCGGCTCCCGGAGCCGAAGAAGCGGCTTCTTCGCGCAAAGACGATTGTACCGCTCACAGTGCTCTCTTAGCGCCGCTTCTGCCGAAAGAAGCCCGGGAGCGGCTCTTAGCTCCGGAGAGCATCGTACCTTCGTCTTTAGCATCTTTTGTGGTCTACATCCTAGCAGAAAGCTTTTCCATTCTGTCTGGCAAGGAAAACCTGCGGGAGCACAGAAAACATCTCCCATCGTGTTCTGGACGTTGCACGGAGGTCTGCCAAGTGTTTGGCATGAAGGAAAGAAAAGTTGTCCAAAACAGCTTCCAATCGAATATTCATGTGATTGGAAACGTCAGGAAAGTGTAAGGTACTGTTTTCTATCAGTTGGCAAGCTGCGCACACAATCCCAGTGTTGTACAGCTTCCTTCTTCACCTTTCCGATGCTGCCGCTCTCTCCGGCTCCCGGAGCCGAAGAAGCGGCTTCTTCGCGCAAAGACGACTGTACCGCTCACAGTGCTCTCTTAGCGCCGCTTCTGCCGAAAGAAGCCCGGGAGCGGCTCTTAGCTCCGGAGAGCATCGTACCTTCGTCTTTAGCGTCTTTTGTGGTCTACATCCTAGCAGAAAGCTTTTCCACTCTGTCTGGCAAGGAAAACCTGCGGGAGCACAGAAAACATCTCCCATCGTGTTCAGGACGTTGCACGGAGGTCTGCCAAGTGTTTGGCATGAAGGAAAGAAAAGTTGTCCAAAACAGCTTCCAATCGAATATTCATGTGATTGGAAACGTCAGGAAAGTGGTAAGGTACTGTTTTCTATCAGTTGGAAAGTTGCGCACACAATCCCAGTGTTGTACAGCTTCCTTCTTCACCTTTCCGATGCTGCCGCTCTCTCCGGCTCCCGGAGCCGAAGAAGCGGCTTCTTCGCGCAAAGACGATTGTACCGCTCACAGTGCTCTCTTAGCGCCGCTTCTGCCGAAAGAAGCCCGGGAGCGGCTCTTAGCTCCGGAGAGCATCGTACCTTCGTCTTTAGCGTCCTTTGTGGTCTACATGCTAGCAGAAAGCTTTTCCACTCTGTCTGGCAAGGAAAACCTGCGGGAGCACAGAAAACATCTCCCATCGTGTTCTGGACGTTGCACGGAGGTCTGCCAAGTGCTTGGCATGAAGGAAAGAAAAGTTGTCCAGAACAGCTTCCAATCGAATATTCATGTGATTGGAAACGTCAGGAAAGTGGTAAGGTACTGTTTTCTATCAGTTGGAAAGTTGCGCACACAATCCCAGTGTTGTACAGCTTCCTTCTTCACCTTTCCGATGCTGCCGCTCTCTCCGGCTCCCGGAGCCGAAGAAGCGGCTTCTTCGCGCAAAGACGACTGTACCGCTCACAGTGCTCTCTTAGCGCCGCTTCTGCCGAAAGAAGCCCGGCAGCGGCTCTTAGCTCCGGAGAGCATCGTACCTTCGTCTTTAGCGTCTTTTGTGGTCTACATCCTAGCAGAAAGCTTTTCCACTCTGTCTGGCAAGGAAAACCTGCGGGAGCACAGAAAACATCTGCCATCGTTTTCTGGACGTTGCACGGAGGTCTGCCAAGTGTTTGGCATGAAGGAGAGAAAAGTTGTCCAAAACTGCTTCCAATCGAATATTCATGTGATTGGAAACGTCAGGAAAGTTGTAAGGTACTGTTTTCTATCAGTTGGCAAGCTGCGCACACAATCCCAGTGTTGTACAGCTTCCTTCTTCACCTTTCCGATGCTGCCGCTCTCTCCGGCTCCCGGAGCCGAAGAAGCAGCTTCTTCGCGCAAAGACGATTGTATCGCTCACAGTGCTCTCTTAGCGCCGCTTCTGCCGAAAGAAGCCCGGGAGCGGCTCTTAGCTCCGGAGAGCATCGTACCTTCGTCTTTAGCGTCTTTTGTGGTCTACATCCTAGCAGAAAGCTTTTCCACTCTGTCTGGCAAGGAAAACCTGCGGGAGCACAGAAAACATCTCCCATCGTGTTATGGATGTTGCACGGAGGTCTGCCAAGTGTTTGGCATGAAGGAAAGAAAAGTTGTCCAAAACAGCTTCCAATCGAATATTCATGTGATTGGAAACGTCAGGAAAGTGTAAGGTACTGTTTTCTATCAGTTGGCAAGCTGCGCACACAATCCCAGTGTTGTACAGCTTCCTTCTTCACCTTTCCGATGCTGCCGCTCTCTCTGGCTCCCGGAGCCGAAGAAGCGGCTTCTTCGCGCAAAGACGATTGTACCGCTCACAGTGCTCTCTTAGCGCCGCTTCTGCCGAAAGAAGCCCGGGAGCGGCTCTTAGCTCCGGAGGGCATCGTACCTTCGTCTTTAGCGTCTTTTGTGGTCTACATCCTAGCAGAAATCTTTTCCACTCTGTCTGGCAAGGAAAACCTGCGGGAGCACAGAAAACATCTCCCATCGTATTCTGGACGCTGCACGCAGGTCTGCCAAGTGTTTGGCATGAAGGAAAGAAAAGTTGTCCAAAACAGCTTCCAATCAAATATTCATGTGATTGGAAACGTCAGGAAAGTGTAAGGTACTGTTTTCTATCAGTTGGCAAGCTGCGCACACAATCCCAGTGTTGTACAGCTTCCTTCTTCACCTTTCCGATGCTGCCGCTCTCTCCGGCTCCCGGAGCCGAAGAAGCGGCTTCTTCACGCAAAGACGATTGTACCGCTCACAGTGCTCTCTTAGCGCCGCTTCTGCCGAAAGAAGCCCGGGAGCGGCTCTTAGCTCCGGAGAGCATCGTACCTTCGTCTTTAGCGTCCTTTGTGGTCTACATCCTAGCAGAAAGCTTTTCCACTCTGTCTGGCAAGGAAAACCTGCGGGAGCACAGAAAACATCTCCCATCGTGTTCTGGACCCTGCACGGAGGTCTGCCAAGTGTTTGGCATGAAGGAAAGAAAAGTTGTCCAAAACAGCTTTCAATCAAATATTCATGTGATTGGAAACGTCAGGAAAGTGGTAAGGTACTGTTTTCTATCAGTTGGCAAGCTGCGCACACAATCCCAGTGTTGTACAGCTTCCTTCTTCACCTTTCCGATGCTGCCGCTCTCTCCGGCTCCCGGAGCCGAAGAAGCGGCTTCTTCGCGTAAAGACGATTGTACCGCTCACAGTGCTCTCCTAGCGCCGCTTCTGCCGAAAGAAGCCCGGGAGCGGCTCTTAGCTCCGGAGAGCATCGTACCTTCGTCTTTAGCGCCTTTTGTGGTCTACATCCTAGCAGAAAGCTTTTCCACTCTGTCTGGCAAGGAAAACCTGCGGGAGCAAAGAAAACATCTCCCATCGTGTTCTGGACGTTGTACGGAGGTCTGCCAAGTGTTTGGCATGAAGGAAAGAAAAGTTGTCCAAAACAGCTTCCAATCGAATATTCATGTGATTGGAAACGTCAGGAAAGTGTAAGGTACTGTTTTCTATCAGTTGGAAAGTTGCGCACACAATCCCAGTGTTGTACAGATTCCTTCTTCACCTTTCCGATGCTGCCACTCTCTCCGTCTCCCGGAGCCGAAGAAGCGGCTTCTTCGCGCAAAGACGATTGTACCGCTCACAGTGCTCTCTTAGCGCCGCTTCTGCCGAAAGAAGCCCGGGAGCGGCTCTTAGCTCCGGAGAGCATCGTACCTTCGTCTTTAGCGTCTTTTGTGGTCTACATCCTAGCAGAAAGCTTTTCCACTCTGTCTGGCAAGGAAAACCTGCGGGAGCACAGAAAACATCTCCCATCGTGTTCTGGACCCTGCACGGAGGTCTGCCAAGTGTTTGGCATGAAGGAAAGAAAAGTTGTCCAAAACAGCTTCCAATCGAATATTCATGTGATTGGAAACGTCAGGAAAGTGGTAAGGTACTGTTTTCTATCAGTTGGCAAGCTGCGCACACAATCCCAGTGTTGTACAGCTTCCTTCTTCACCTTTCCGATGCTGCCGCTCTCTCCGGCTCCCGGAGCCGAAGAAGCGGCTTCTTCGCGCAAAGACCATTGTACCGCTCACAGTGCTCTCTTAGCGCCGCCTCTGCCGAAAGAAGCCCGGGAGCGGCTCTTAGCTCCGGAGAGCATCGTACCTTCGTCTTTAGCGTCTTTTGTGGTCTACATCCTAGCAGAAAGCTTTTCCACTCTGTCTGGCAAGGAAAACCTGCGAGAGCACAGAAAACATCTCGCATCGTGTTCTGGACGTTGCACGGAGGTCTGCCAAGTGTTTGGCATGAAGGAAAGAAAAGTTGTCCAAAACAGCTTCCAATCGAATATTCATGTGATTGGAAACGTCAGGAAAGTGTAAGGTACTGTTTTCTATCAGTTGGCAAGCTGCGCACACAATCCCAGTGTTGTACAGCTTCCTTCTTCACCTTTCCGATGCTGCCGCTCTCTCCGGCTCCCGGAGCCGAAGAAGCGGCTTCTTCGCGCAAAGACGATTGTACCGCTCACAGTGCTCTCTTAGCGCCGCTTCTGCCGAAAGAAGCCCAGGAGCGGCTCTTAGCTCCGGAGAGCATCGTACCTTCGTCTTTAGCGTCTTTTGTGGTCTACATCCTAGCAGAAAGCTTTTCCACTCTGTCTGGCAAGGAAAACCTGCGGGAGCACAGAAAACATCTCCCATCGTGTTCTGGACGTTGCACGGAGGTCTGCCAAGTGTTTGGCATGAAGGAAAGAAAAGTTGTCCAAAACAGCTTCCAATCGAATATTCATGTGATTGGAAACGTCAGGAAAGTGGTAAGGTACTGTTTTCTATCAGTTGGCAAGCTGCGCACACAATCCCAGTGTTGTACAGCTTCCTTTTTCACCTTTCCGATGCTGCCGCTCTCTCCGTATCCCGGAGCCGAAGAAGCGGCTTCTTCGCGCAAAGACGATTGTACCGCTCACAGTGCTCTCTTAGCGCCGCTTCTGCCGAAAGAAGCCCGGGAGCGGCTCTTAGCTCCGGAGAGCATCGTACCTTCGTCTTTAGCGTCTTTTGTGGTCTACATCCTAGCAGAAAGCTTTTCCACTCTGTCTGGCAAGGAAAACCTGCGAGAGCACAGAAAACATCTCCCATCGTGTTCTGGACGGTGCACGGAGGTCTGCCAAGTGCTTGGCATGAAGGAAAGAAAAGTTGTCCAAAACAGCTTCCAATCGAATATTCATGTGATTGGAAACGTCAGGAAAATGGTAATGTACTGTTTTCTATCAGTTGGCAAGCTGCGCACACAATCCCAGTGTTGTACAGCTTCCTTCTTCACCTTTCCGATGCTGCCGCTCTCTCCGGCTCCCGGAGCCGAAGAAGCGGCTTCTTCGCACAAAGACGATTGTACCGCTCACAGTGCTCTCTTAGCGCCGCTTCTGCCGAAAGAAGCCCGGGAGCGGCTCTTAGCTCCGGAGAGCATCGTACCTTCGTCTTTAGCGTCTTTTGTGGTCTACATCCTAGCAGAAAGCTTTTCCACTCTGTCTGGCAAGGAAAACCTGCGGGAGCACAGAAAACATCTCCCATCGTGTTCTGGACGTTGCACGGAGGTCTGCCAAGTGCTTGGCATGAGGGAAAGAAAAGTTGTCCTAAACAGCTTCCAATCGAATATTCATGTGATTGGAAACGTCAGGAAAGTGGTAAGGTACTGTTTTCTATCATTTGGCAAGTTGTGCACACAATCCCAGTGTTGTACAGCTTCCTTCTTCACCTTTCCGATGCTGCCACTCTCTCCGGCTCCCGGAGCCGGAGAAGCGGCTTCTTCGCGCAAAGACGATTGTACCGCTCACAGTGCTCTCTTAGCGCCGCTTCTGCCGAAAGAAGCCCGGGAGCGGCTCTTAGCTCCGGAGAGCATCGTACCTTCGTCTTTAGCGTCTTTTGTGGTCTACATCCTAGCAGAAAGCTTTTCCACTCTGTCTGGCAAGGAAAACCTGTGGGATCACAGAAAACATCTCCCATCGTGTTCTGGACGGTGCACGGACGTCTGCCAAGTGCTTGGCATGAAGGAAAGAAAAGTTGTCCAAAACAGCTTCCAATCGAATATTCATGTGATTGGAAACGTCAGGAAAGTGGTAATGTACTGTTTTCTATCAGTTGGCAAGCTGCGCACACAATCCCAGTGTTGTACAGCTTCCTTCTTCACCTTTCCGATGCTGCCGCTCTCTCCGGCTCCCGGAGCCGAAGAAGCGGCTTCTTCGCACAAAGACGATTGTACCGCTCACAGTACTCTCTTAGCGCCGCTTCGGCCGAAAGAAGCCCGGGAGCGGCTCATAGCTCCGGAGAGCATCGTACCTTCGTCTTTAGCGTCTTTTGTGGTCTACATCCTAGCAGAAAGCTTTTCCACTCTGTCTGGCAAGGAAAACCTGCGGGAGCACAGAAAACATCTCCCATCGTGTTCTGGACGTTGCACGGAGGTCTGCCAAGTGCTTGGCATGAAGGAAAGGAAAGTTGTCCAAAACAGCTTCCAATCGAATATTCATGTGATTGGAAACGTCAGGAAAGTGGTAAGGTACTGTTTTCTATCAGTTGGCAAGTTGCGCACACAATCCCAGTGTTGTACAGCTTCCTTCTTCACCTTTCCGATGCTGCCGCTCTCTCCGGCTCCCGGAGCCGAAGAAGCGGCTTCTTCGCGCAAAGACGATTGTACCGCTCACAGTGCTCTCTTAGCGCCGCTTCTGCCGAAAGAAGCCCGGGAGCGGCTCTTAGCTCCGGAGAGCATCGTACCTTCGTCTTTAGCGTCTTTTGTGGTCTACATCCTAGCAGAAAGCTTTTCCACTCTGTCTGGCAAGGAAAACCTGCGGGAGCACAGAAAACATCTCCCATCGTGTTCTGGACGTTGCACGGAGGTCTGCCAAGTGTTTGGCATGAAGGAAAGGAAAGTTGTCCGAAACAGCTTCTTATGGAATATTCATGTGATTTGAAACGTCAGGAAAGTGTAAGGTACTGTTTTCTATCAGTTGGAAAGTTGCGCACACAATCCCAGTGTTGTACAGCTTCCTTCTTCACCTTTCCGATGCTGCCGCTCTCTCCGGCTCCCGGAGCCGAAGAAGCGGCTTCTTCGCGCAAAGACGACTGTACCGCTCACAGTGCTCTCTTAGCGCCGCTTCTGCCGAAAGAAGCCCGGGAGCGGCTCTTAGCTCCGGAGAGCATCGTACCTTCGTCTTTAGCGTCTTTTGTGGTCTACATCCTAGCAGAAAGCTTTTCCACTCTGTCTGGCAAGGAAAACCTGCGGGAGCACAGAAAACATCTCCCATCGTGTTCTGGACGTTGCACGGAGGTCTGCCAAGTGTTTGGCATGAAGGAAAGAAAAGTTGTCCGAAACAGCTTCTTAAGGAATATTCATGTGATTTGAAACGTCAGGAAAGTGTAAGGTACTGTTTTCTATCAGTTGGAATGTTGCGCACACAATCCCAGTGTTGTACAGCTTCCTTCTTCACCTTTCCGATGCTGCCGCTCTCTCCGGCTCCCGGAGCTGAACAAGCGGCTTCTTCGCGCAAAGACGACTGTACCGCTTACAGTGCTCTCTTAGCGCCGCTTCTGCCGAAAGAAGCCCGGGAGCGGCTCTTAGCTCCGGAGAGCATCGTACCTTCGTCTTTAGCGTCTTTTGTGGTCTACATCCTAGCAGAAAGCTTTTCCACTCTGTCTGGCAAGGAAAACCTGCGAGAGCACAGAAAACATCTCGCATCGTGTTCTGGACATTGCACGGAGGTCTGCCAAGTGTTTGGCATGAAGGAAAGAAAAGTTGTCCAAAACAGCTTCCAATCGAATATTCATGTGATTGGAAACGTCAGGAAAGTGGTAAGGTACTGTTTTCTATCAGTTGGCAAGCTGCGCACACAATCCCAGTGTTGTACAGCTTCCTTCTTCACCTTTCCGATGCTGCCGCTCTCTCCGGCTCCCGGAGCCGAAGAAGCGGCTTCTTCGCGCAAAGACGATTGTACCGCTCACAGTGCTCTCTTAGCGCGGCTTCTGCCGAAAGAAGCCCGGGAGCGGCTCTTAGCTCCGGAGAGCATCGTACCTTCGTCTTTAGCCTCTTTTGTGGTCTACATCCTAGCAGAAAGCTTTTCCACTCTGTCTGGCAAGGAAAACCTGCGGGAGCACAGAAAACATCTCCCATCGTGTTCTGGACGTTGCACGGAGGTCTGCCAAGTGTTTGGCATGAAGGAAAGAAAAGTTGTCCAAAACAGCTTCCAATCGAATATTCATGTGATTGGAAACGTCAGGAAAGTGGTAAGGAACTGTTTTCTATCAGTTGGCAAGCTGCGCACACAATCCCAGTGTTGTACAGCTTCCTTCTTCACCTTTCCGATGCTGCCGCTCTCTCCGGCTCCCGGAGCCAAAGAAGCGGCTTCTTCGCGCAAAGACGATTGTACCGCTCACAGTGCTCTCTTAGCGCCGCTTCTGCCGAAAGAAGCCCGGGAGCGGCTCTTAGCTCCGGAGAGCATCGTACCTTCGTCTTTAGCGTCTTTTGTGGTCTACATCCTAGCAGAAAGCTTTTCCACTCTGTCTGGCAAGGAAAACCTGCGGGAGCACAGAAAACATCTCCCATCGTGTTCTGGACGTTGCACGGAGGTCTGCCAAGTGCTTGGCATGAAGGAAAGAAAAGTTGTCCAAAACAGCTTCCAATCGAATATTCATGTGATTGGAAACGTCAGGAAAGTGGTAAGGTACTGTTTTCTATCAGTTGGCAAGTTGCGCACACAATCCCAGTGTTGTACAGCTTCCTTCTTCACCTTTCCGATCCTGCCGCTCTCTCCGGCTCCCGGAGCCGAAGAAGCGGCTTCTTCGCGCAAAGACGATTGTACCGCTCACAGTGCTCTCTTAGCGCCGCTTCTGCCGAAAGAAGCCCGGGAGCGGCTCTTAGCTCCGGAGAGCATCGTACCTTCGTCTTTAATGTCTTTTGTGGTCTACATCCTAGCAGAAAGCTTTTCCACTCTGTCTGGCAAGGAAAACCTGAGGGAGCACAGAAAACATCTCCCATCGTGTTCTGGACGGTGCACGGAGGTCTGCCAAGTGCTTGGCATGAAGGAAAGAAAAGTTGTCCTAAACAGCTTCCAATCGAATATTCATGTGATTGGAAACGTCAGGAAAGTGGTAAGGTACTGTTTTCTATCAGTTGGCAAGCTGCGCACACAATCCCAGTGTTGTACAGCTTCCTTCTTCACCTTTCCGATGCTGCCGCTCTCTCCGGCTCCCGGAGCCGAAGAAGCGGCTTCTTCGCGCAAAGACGATTGTACCGCTCACAGTGCTCTCTTAGCGCCGCTTCTGCCGAAAGAAGCCCGGGAGCGGCTCTTAGCTCCGGAGAGCATCGTACCTTCGTCTTTAGCGTCTTTTGTGGTCTACATCCTAGCAGAAAGCTTTTCCACTCTGTCTGGCAAGGAAAACCTGCGGGAGCACAGAAAACATCTCCCATCGTGTTCTGGACGCTGCACGGAGGTCTGCCAATTGTTTGCCATGAAGGAAAGGAAAGTTGTCCAAAACAGCTTCTTATGAAATATTCATGTGATTGGAAACGTCAGGAAAGTGTAAGGTACTGTTTTCTATCAGTTGTAAAGTTGCGCACACAATCCCAGTGTTGTACAGCTTCCTTCTTCACCTTTCCGATGCTGCCGCTCTCTCCGGCTCCCGGAGCCGAAGAAGCGGCTTCTTCGCGCAAAGACGATTGTACCGCTCACAGTGCTCTCTTAGCGCCGCTTCTGCCGAAAGAAGCCCGGGAGCGGCTCTTAGCTCCGGAGAGCATCGTACCTTCGTCTTTAATGTCTTTTGTGGTCTACATCCTAGCAGAAAGCTTTTCCACTCTGTCTGGCAAGGAAAACCTGCGGGAGCACAGAAAACATCTCCCATCGTGTTCTGGACGGTGCACGGAGGTCTGCCAAGTGCTTGGCATGAAGGAAAGAAAAGTTGTCCTAAACAGCTTCCAATCGAAGATTCATGTGATTGGAAACGTCAGGAAAGTGGTAAGGTACTGTTTTCTATCAGTTGGCAAGCTGCGCACACAATCCCAGTGTTGTACAGCTTCCTTCTTCACCTTTCCGATGCTGCCGCTCTCTCCGGCTCCCGGAGCCGAAGAAGCGGCTTCTTCGCACAAAGACGATTGTACCGCTCACAGTGCTCTCTTAGCGCCGCTTCTGCCGAAAGAAGCCCGGGAGCGGCTCTTAGCTCCGGAGAGCATCGTACCTTCGTCTTTAGCGTCTTTTGTGGTCTACATCCTAGCAGAAAGCTTTTCCACTCTGTCTGGCAAGGAAAACCTGCGGGAGCACAGAAAACATCTCCCATCGTGTTCTGGACGTTGCACGGAGGTCTGCCAAGTGTTTGGCATGAAGGAAAGAAAAGCTGTCCAAAACAGCTTCCAATCGAATATTCATGTGATTGGAAACGTCAGGAAAGTGGTAAGGTACTGTTTTCTATCAATTGGCAAGCTGCGCACACAATCCCAGTGTTGTACAGCTTCCTTCTTCACCTTTCCGATGCTGCCGCTCTCTCCGGCTCCCGGAGCCGAAGAAGCGGCTTCTTCGCGCAAAGACGATTGTACCGCTCACAGTGCTCTCTTAGCGCCGCTTCTGCCGAAAGAAGCCCGGGAGAGGCTCTTAGCTCCGGAGAGCATCGTACCTTCGTCTTTAGCGTCTTTTGTGGTCTACATCCTAGCAGAAAGCTTTTCCACTCTGTCTGGCAAGGAAAACCTGCGGGAGCACAGAAAACATCTCCCATCGTGTTCTGGACGCTGCACAGAGGTCTGCCAAGTGTTTGGCATGAAGGAAAGAAAAGTTGTCCAAAACAGCTTCCAATCGAATATTCATGTGATTGGAAACGTCAGGAAAGTGGTAAGGTACTGTTTTCTATCAGTTGGCAAGCTGCGCACACAATCCCAGTGTTGTACAGCTTCCTTCTTCACCTTTCCGATGCTGCCGCTCTCTCCGGCTCCCGGAGCCGAAGAAGCGGCTTCTTCGCGCAAAGACGATTGTACCGCTCACAGTGCTCTCTTAGCGCCGCTTCTGCCGAAAGAAGCCCGGGAGCGGCTCTTAGCTCCGGAGAGCATCGTACCTTCGTCTTTAGCGTCTTTTGTGGTCTACATCCTAGCAGAAAGCTTTTCCACTCTGTCTGGCAAGGAAAACCTGCGGGAGCACAGAAAACATCTCCCATCGTGTTCTGGACGTTGCACGGATGTCTGCCAAGTGCTTGGCATGAAGGAAAGAAAAGTTGTCCAAAACAGCTTCCAATCGAATATTCATGTGATTGGAAACGTCAGGAAAGTGGTTAGGTACTGTTTTCTATCCGTTGGAAAGCTGCGCACACAATCCCAGTGTTGTACAGCTTCCTTCTTCACCTTTCCGATGCTGCCGCTCTCTCTGGCTCCCGGAGCCGAAGAAGCGGCTTCTTCGCACAAAGACGATTGTAGCGCTCACAGTGCTCTCTTAGCGCCGCTTCTGCCGAAAGAAGCCCGGGAGCGGCTCTTAGCTCCGGAGAGCATCGTACCTTCGTCTTTAGCGTCTTTTGTGGTCTACATCCTAGCAGAAAGCTTTTCCACTCTGTCTGGCAAGGAAAACCTGTGGGAGCACAGAAAACATCTCCCATCGTGTTCTGGACGTTGCACGGAGGTCTGCCAAGTGTTTGGCATGAAGGAAAGAAAAGTTGTCCAAAACAGCTTCCAATCGAATATTCATGTGATTGGAAACGTCAGGAAAGTGGTAAGGTACTGTTTTCTATCAGTTGGCAAGCTGCGCACACAATCCCAGTGTTGTACAGCTTCCTTCTTCACCTTTCCGATGCTGCCGCTCTCTCCGGCTCCCGGAGCCGAAGAAGCGGCTTCTTCGCGCAAAGACGATTGTACCGCTCACAGTGCTCTCTTAGCGCCGCTTCTGCCGAAAGAAGCCCGGGAGCGGCTCTTAGCTCCGGAGAGCATCGTACCTTCGTCTTTAGCGTCTTTTGTGGTCTACATCCCAGCAGAAAGCTTTTCCACTCTGTCTGGCAAGGAAAACCTGCGGGAGCACAGAAAACATCTCCCATCGTGTTCTGGACGTTGCACGGAGGTCTGCCAAGTGTTTGGCATGAAGGAAAGAAAAGTTGTCCAAAACAGCTTCCAATCGAATATTCATGTGATTGGAAACATCAGGAAAGTGGTAAGGTACTGTTTTCTATCAGTTGGAAAATTGCGCACGCAATCCCAGTGTTGTACAGCTTCCTTCTTCACCTTTCCGATGCTGCCGCTCTCTCTGGCTCCCGGAGCCGAAGAAGCGGCTTCTTCGCGCAAAGACGATTGTAGCGCTCACAGTGCTCTCTTAGCGCCGCTTCTGCCGAAAGAAGCCCGGGAGCGGCTCTTAGCTCCGGAGAGCATCGTACCTTCGTCTTTAGCGTCTTTTGTGGTCTACATCCTAGCAGAAAGCTTTTCCACTCTGTCTGGCAAGGAAAACCTGCGGGAGCACAGAAAACATCTCCCATCGTGTTCTGGACGTTGCACGGAGGTCTGCCAAGTGTTTGGCATGAAGGAAAGAAAAGTTGTCCAAAACAGCTTCCAATCGAATACTCATGTGATTGGAAACGTCAGGAAAGTGGTAAGGTACTGTTTTCTATCAGTTGGCAAGCTGCGCACACAATCTCAGTGTTGTATAGCTTCCTTCTTCACCTTTCCGATGCTGCCGCTCTCTCCGGCTCCCGGAGCCGAAGAAGCGGCTTCTTCGCGCAAAGACGATTGTACCGCTCACAGTGCTCTCTTAGCGCCGCTTCTGCCGAAAGAAGCCCGGGAGCGGCTCTTAGCTCCGGAGAGCATCGTACCTTCGTCTTTAGCGTCTTTTGTGGTCTACATCCTAGCAGAAAGCTTTTCCACTCTGTCTGGCAAGGAAAACCTGCGGGAGCACAGAAAACATCTCCCATCGTGTTCTGGACGTTGCACGGAGGTCTGCCAAGTGCTTGGCATGAAGGAAAGAAAAGTTGTCCAAAACAGCTTCCAATCGAATATTCATGTGATTGGAAACGTCAGGAAAGTGGTAAGGTACTGTTTTCTATCAGTTGGCAAGCTGCGCACACAATCCCAGTGTTGTACAGCTTCCTTCTTCACCTTTCCGATGCTGCCGCTCTCTCCGGCTCCCGGAGCCGAAGAAGCGGCTTCTTCGCGCAAAGACGACTGTACCGCTCACAGTGCTCTCTTAGCGCCGCTTCTGCCGAAAGAAGCTCGGGAGCGGCTCTTAGCTCCGGAGAGCATCGTACCTTCGTCTTTAGCGTCTTTTGTGGTCTACATCCTAGCAGAAAGCTTTTCCACTCTGTCTGGCAAGGAAAACCTGCGGGAGCACAGAAAACATCTCCCATCGTGTTCTGGACGTTGCACGGAGGTCTGCCAAGTGCTTGGCATGAAGGAAAGAAAAGTTGTCCAAAACAGCTTCCAATCGAATATTCATGTGATTGGAAACGTCAGGAAAGTGGTAAGGTACTGTTTTCTATAAGTTGGCAAGCTGCGCACACAATCCCAGTGTTGTACAGCTTCCTTCTTCACCTTTCCGATGCTGCCGCTCTCTCCGGCTCCCGGAGCCGAAGAAGCGGCTTCTTCGCGCAAAGACGATTGTACCGCTCACAGTGCTCTCTTAGCGCCGCTTCTGCCGAAAGAAGCCCGGGAGCGGCTCTTAGCTCCGGACAGCATCGTACCTTCGTCTTTAGCGTCTTTTGTGGTCTACATCCTAGCAGAAAGCTTTTCCACTCTGTCTGGCAAGGAAAACCTGCGGGAGCACAGAAAACATCTCCCATCGTGTTCTGGACGTTGCACGGAGGTCTGCCAAGTGTTTGGCATGAAGGAAAGAAAAGTTGTCCAAAACAGCTTCCAATCGAATATTCATGTGATTGGAAACGTCAGGAAAGTGGTAAGGTACTGTTTTCTATCAGTTGGCAAGCTGCGCACACAATCCCAGTGTTGTACAGCTTCCTTCTTCACCTTTCCGATGCTGCCGCTCTCTCCGGCTCTCGGAGCCGAAGAAGCGGCTTCTTCGCGCAAAGACGATTGTACCGCTCACAGTGCTCTCTTAGCGCCGCTTCTGCCGAAAGAAGCCCGGGAGCGGCTCTTAGCTCCGGACAGCATCGTACCTTCGTCTTTAGCGTCTTTTGTGGTCTACATCCTAGCAGAAAGCTTTTCCACTCTGTCTGGCAAGGAAAACCTGTGGGAGCACAGAAAACATCTCCCATCGTGTTCTGGACGTTGCACGGAGGTCTGCCAAGTGTTTGGCATGAAGGAAAGAAAAGTTGTCCAAAACAGCTTCCAATCGAATATTCATGTGATTGGAAACGTCAGGAAAGTGGTAAGGTACTGTTTTCTATCAGTTGGAAAGCTGCGCACACAATCCCAGTGTTGTACAGCTTCCTTCTTCACCTTTCCGATGCTGCCGCTCTCGCCGGCTCCCGGAGCCGAAGAAGCGGCTTCTTCGCGCAAAGACGATTGTAGCGCTCACAGTGCTCTCTTAGCGCCGCTTCTGCCGAAAGAAGCCCGGGAGCGGCTCTTAGCTCCGGAGAGCATCGTACCTTCGTCTTTAGCGTCTTTTGTGGTCTACATCCCAGCAGAAAGCTTTTCCACTCTGTCTGGCAAGGAAAACCTGCGGGGACACAGAAAACATCTCCCATCGTGTTCTAAACGTTGCACGGAGGTCTGCCAAGTGTTTGGCATGAAGGAAAGAAAAGTTGTCCAAAACAGCTTCCAATCGAATATTCATGTGATTGGAAACATCAGGAAAGTGGTAAGGTACTGTTTTCTATCAGTTGGAAAGTTGCGCACGCAATCCCAGTGTTGTACAGCTTCCTTCTTCACCTTTCCGATGCTGCCGCTCTCTCTGGCTCCCGGAGCCGAAGAAGCGGCTTCTTCGCGCAAAGACGATTGTAGCGCTCACAGTGCTCTCTTAGCGCCGCTTCTGCCGAAAGAAGCCCGGGAGCGGCTCTTAGCTCCGGAGAGCATCGTACCTTCGTCTTTAGCGTCTTTTGTGGTCTACATCCTAGCAGAAAGCTTTTCCACTCTGTCTGGCAAGGAAAACCTGCGGGAGCACAGAAAACATCTCCCATCGTGTTCTGGACGCTGCACACAGGTCTGCCAAGTGTTTGGCATGAAGGAAAGAAAAGTTGTCCAAAACAGCTTCCAATCGCAGATTCATGGGATTGGAAACGTCAGGAATGTGGTAAGGTACTGTTTTCTATCAGTTGGCAAGCTGCGCACACAATCCCAGTGTTGTACAGTTTCCTTCTTCACTTTTCCGATGCTGCCGCTCTCTCCGGCTCCCGGAGCCGAAGAAGCGGCTTCTTTGCGCAAAGACGATTGTACCGCTCACAGTGCTCTCTTAGCGCCGCTTCTGCCGAAAGAAGCCCGGGAGCGGCTCTTAGCTCCGGAGAGCATCGTACCTTCGTGTTTAGCGTCTTTTGTGGTCTACATCCTAGCAGAAAGCTTTTCCACTCTGTCTGGCAAGGAAAACCTGCGGGAGCACAGAAAACATCTCCCATCGTGTTCTGGACGTTGCACGGAGCTCTGCCAAGTGTTTGGAATGAAGGAAAGTAAAGTTGTCCAAAACAGCTTCCAATCGAATACTCATGTGATTGGAAACGTCAGGAAAGTGGTAAGGTACTGTTTTCTATCAGTTGGCAAGCTGCGCACACAATCTCAGTGTTGTATAGCTTCCTTCTTCACCTTTCCGATGCTGCCGCTCTCTCCGTCTCCCGGAGCCGAAGAAGCGGCTTCTTCGCGCAAAGACGATTGTACCGCTCACAGTGCTCTCTTAGCGCCGCTTCTGCCGAAAGAAGCCCGGGAGCGGCTCTTAGCTCCGGAGAGCATCGTACCTTCGTCTTTAGCGTCTTTTGTGGTCTACATCCTAGCAGAAAGCTTTTCCACTCTGTCTGGCAAGGAAAACCTGCGGGAGCACAGAAAACATCTCCCATCGTGTTCTGGACGTTGCACGGAGGTCTGCCAAGTGTTTGGCATGAAGGAAAGAAAAGTTGTCCAAAACAGCTTCCAATCGAATATTCATGTGATTGGAAACGTCAGGAAAGTGGTAAGGTACTGTTTTCTATCCGTTGGCAAGCTGCGCACACAATCCCAGTGTTGTACAGCTTCCTTCTTCACCTTTCCGATGCTGCCGCTCTCTCCGGCTCCCGGAGCCGAAGAAGCGGCTTCTTCGCGCAAAGACGATTGTAGCGCTCACAGTGCTCTCTTAGCGCCGCTTCTGCCGAAAGAAGCCCGGGAGCGGCTCTTAGCTCCGGAGAGCATCGTACCTTCGTCTTTAGCGTCTTTTGTGGTCTACATCCTAGCAGAAAGCTTTTCCACTCTGTCTGGCAAGGAAAACCTGCGGGAGCACAGAAAACATCTCCCATCGTGTTCTGGACGTGTCACGGAGGTCTGCCAAGTGTTTGGCATGAAGGAAAGAAAAGTTGTCCAAAACAGCTTCCAATCGAATATTCATGTGATTGGAAACGTCAGGAAAGTGGTAAGGTACTGTTTTCTATCAGTTGGCAAGCTGCGCACACAATCCCAGTGTTGTACAGCTTCCTTCTTCACCTTTCCGATGCTGCCGCTCTCTCCGGCTCCCGGAGCCGAAGAAGCGGCTTCTTCGCGCAAAGACGATTGTACCGCTCACAGTGCTCTCTTAGCGCCGCTTCTGCCGAAAGAAGCCCGGGAGCGGCTCTTAGCTCCGGAGAGCATCGTACCTTCGTCTTTAGCGTCTTTTGTGGTCTACATCCTAGCAGAAAGCTTTTCCACTCTGTCTGGCAAGGAAAACCTGCGGGAGCACAGAAAACATCTCCCATCGTTTTCTGGACGTTGCACGGAGGTCTGCCAAGTGCTTGGCATGAAGGAAAGAAAAGTTGTCCAAAACAGCTTCCAATCGAATATTCATGTGATTGGAAACGTCAGGAAAGTGGTAAGGTACTGTTTTCTATCAGTTGGAAAGTTGCGCACGCAATCCCAGTGTTGTACAGCTTCCTTCTTCACCTTTCCGATGCTGCCGCTCTCTCCGGCTCCCGGAGCCGAAGAAGCGGCTTCTTCGCGCAAAGACGATTGTACCGCTCACAGTGCTCTCTTAGCGCGGCTTCTGCCGAAAGAAGCCCAGGAGCGGCTCTTAGCTCCGGAGAGCATCGTACCTTCGTCTTTAGCGTCTTTTGTGGTCTACATCCTAGCAGAAAGCTTTTCCACTCTGTCTGGCAAGGAAAACCTGCGGGAGCACAGAAAACATCTCCCATCGTGTTCTGGACGTTGCACGGAGGTCTGCCAAGTGTTTGGCATGAAGGAAAGAAAAGTTGTCCAAAACAGCTTCCAATCGAATATTCATGTGATTGGAAACGTCAGGAAAGTGGTAAGGTACTGTTTTCTATCAGTTGGCAAGCTGTGCACACAATCCCAGTGTTGTACAGCTTCCTTCTTCACCTTTCCGATGCTGCCGCTCTCTCCGTATCCCGGAGCCGAAGAAGCGGCTTCTTCGCGCAAAGACGATTGTACCGCTCACAGTGCTCTCTTAGCGCCGCTTCTGCCGAAAGAAGCCCGGGAGCGGCTCTTAGCTCCGGAGAGCATCGTACCTTCGTCTTTAATATCTTTTGTGGTCTACATCCTAGCAGAAAGCTTTTCCACTCTGTCTGGCAAGGAAAACCTGCGGGAGCACAGAAAACATCTCCCATCGTGTTCTGGACGGTGCACGGAGGTCTGCCAAGTGCTTGGCATGAAGGAAAGAAAAGTTGTCCAAAACAGCTTCCAATCGAATATTCATGTGATTGGAAACGTCAGGAAAATGGTAATGTACTGTTTTCTATCAGTTGGCAAGCTGCGCACACAATCCCAGTGTTGTACAGCTTCCTTCTTCACCTTTCCGATGCTGCCGCTCTCTCCGGCTCCCGGAGCCGAAGAAGCGGCTTCTTCGCACAAAGACGATTGTACCGCTCACAGTGCTCTCTTAGCGCCGCTTCTGCCGAAAGAAGCCCGGGAGCGGCTCTTAGCTCCGGAGAGCATCGTACCTTCGTCTTTAGCGTCGTTTGTGGTCTACATCCTAGCAGAAAGCTTTTCCACTCTGTCTGGCAAGGAAAACCTGCGGGAGCACAGAAAACATCTCCCATCGTGTTCTGGACGTTGCACGGAGGTCTGCCAAGTGTTTGGCATGAAGGAAAGAAAAGCTGTCCAAAACAGCTTCCAATCGAATATTCATGTGATTGGAAACGTCAGGAAAGTGGTAAGGTACTGTTTTCTATCAATTGGCAAGCTGCGCACACAATCCCAGTGTTGTACAGCTTCCTTCTTCACCTTTCCGATGCTGCCGCTCTCTCCGGCTCCCGGAGCCGAAGAAGCGGCTTCTTCGCGCAAAGACGATTGTACCGCTCACAGTGCTCTCTTAGCGCCGCTTCTGCCGAAAGAAGCCCGGGAGCGGCTCTTAGCTCCGGAGAGCATCGTACCTTCGTCTTTAGCGTCTTTTGTGGTCTACATCCTAGCAGAAAGCTTTTCCACTCTGTCTGGCAAGGAAAACCTGCGGGAGCACAGAAAACATCTCCCATCGTGTTCTGGACGCTGCACAGAGGTCTGCTAAGTGTTTGGCATGAAGGAAAGAAAAGTTGTCCAAAACAGCTTCCAATCGAATATTCATGTGATTGGAAACGTCAGGAAAGTGGTAAGGTACTGTTTTCTATCAGTTGGCAAGCTGCGCACACAATCCCAGTGTTGTACAGCTTCCTTCTTCACCTTTCCGATGCTGCCGCTCTCTCCGGCTCCCGGAGCCGAAGAAGAGGCTTCTTCGCGCAAAGACGATTGTACCGCTCACAGTGCTCTCTTAGCGCCGCTTCTGCCGAAAGAAGCCCGGGAGCGGCTCTTAGCTCCGGAGAGCATCGTACCTTCGTCTTTAGCGTCTTTTGTGGTCTACATCCTAGCAGAAAGCTTTTCCACTCTGTCTGGCAAGGAAAACCTGCGGGAGCACAGAAAACATCTCCCATCGTGTTCTGGACGTTGCACGGAGGTCTGCCAAGTGCTTGGCATGAAGGAAAGAAAAGTTGTCCAAAACAGCTTCCAATCGCAGATTCATGGGATTGGAAACGTCAGGAATGTGGTAAGGTACTGTTTTCTATCCGTTGGCAAGCTGCGCACACAATCCCAGTGTTGTACAGCTTCCTTCTTCACCTTTCCGATGCTGCCGCTCTCTCTGGCTCCCGGAGCCGAAGAAGCGGCTTCTTCGCACAAAGACGATTGTAGCGCTCACAGTGCTCTCTTAGCGCCGCTTCTGCCGAAAGAAGCCCGGGAGCGGCTCTTAGCTCCGGAGAGCATCGTACCTTCGTCTTTAGCGTCTTTTGTGGTCTACATCCTAGCAGAAAGCTTTTCCACTCTGTCTGGCAAGGAAAACCTGTGGGAGCACAGAAAACATCTCCCATCGTGTTCTGGACGTTGCACGGAGGTCTGCCAAGTGTTTGGCATGAAGGAAAGAAAAGTTGTCCAAAACAGCTTCCAATCGAATATTCATGTGATTGGAAACGTCAGGAAAGTGGTAAGGTACTGTTTTCTATCAGTTGGCAAGCTGCGCACACAATCCCAGTGTTGTACAGCTTCCTTCTTCACCTTTCCGATGCTGCCGCTCTCTCCGGCTCCCGGAGCCGAAGAAGCGGCTTCTTCGCGCAAAGACGATTGTAGCGCTCACAGTGCTCTCTTAGCGCCGCTTCTGCCGAAAGAAGCCCGGGAGCGGCTCTTAGCTCCGGAGAGCATCGTACCTTCGTCTTTAGCGTCTTTTGTGGTCTACATCCCAGCAGAAAGCTTTTCCACTCTGTCTGGCAAGGAAAACCTGCGGGAGCACAGAAAACATCTCCCATCGTGTTCTGGACGTTGCACGGAGGTCTGCCAAGTGTTTGGCATGAAGGAAAGAAAAGTTGTCCAAAACAGCTTCCAATCGAATATTCATGTGATTGGAAACATCAGGAAAGTGGTAAGGTACTGTTTTCTATCAGTTGGAAAGTTGCGCACGCAATCCCAGTGTTGTACAGCTTCCTTCTTCACCTTTCCGATGCTGCCGCTCTCTCCGGCTCCCGGAGCCGAAGAAGCGGCTTCTTCGCGCAAAGACGATTGTACCGCTCACAGTGCTCTCTTAGCGCGGCTTCTGCCGAAAGAAGCCCAGGAGCGGCTCTTAGCTCCGGAGAGCATCGTACCTTCGTCTTTAGCGTCTTTTGTGGTCTACATCCTAGCAGAAAGCTTTTCCACTCTGTCTGGCAAGGAAAACCTGCGGGAGCACAGAAAACATCTCCCATCGTGTTCTGGACGTTGCACGGAGGTCTGCCAAGTGTTTGGCATGAAGGAAAGAAAAGTTGTCCAAAACAGCTTCCAATCGAATATTCATGTGATTGGAAACGTCAGGAAAGTGGTAAGGTACTGTTTTCTATCAGTTGGCAAGCTGTGCACACAATCCCAGTGTTGTACAGCTTCCTTCTTCACCTTTCCGATGCTGCCGCTCTCTCCGTATCCCGGAGCCGAAGAAGCGGCTTCTTCGCGCAAAGACGATTGTACCGCTCACAGTGCTCTCTTAGCGCCGCTTCTGCCGAAAGAAGCCCGGGAGCGGCTCTTAGCTCCGGAGAGCATCGTACCTTCGTCTTTAATATCTTTTGTGGTCTACATCCTAGCAGAAAGCTTTTCCACTCTGTCTGGCAAGGAAAACCTGCGGGAGCACAGAAAACATCTCCCATCGTGTTCTGGACGGTGCACGGAGGTCTGCCAAGTGCTTGGCATGAAGGAAAGAAATGTTGTCCAAAACAGCTTCCAATCGAATATTCATGTGATTGGAAACGTCAGGAAAATGGTAATGTACTGTTTTCTATCAGTTGGCAAGCTGCGCACACAATCCCAGTGTTGTACAGCTTCCTTCTTCACCTTTCCGATGCTGCCGCTCTCTCCGGCTCCCGGAGCCGAAGAAGCGGCTTCTTCGCACAAAGACGATTGTACCGCTCACAGTGCTCTCTTAGCGCCGCTTCTGCCGAAAGAAGCCCGGGAGCGGCTCTTAGCTCCGGAGAGCATCGTACCTTCGTCTTTAGCGTCTTTTGTGGTCTACATCCTAGCAGAAAGCTTTTCCACTCTGTCTGGCAAGGAAAACCTGCGGGAGCACAGAAAACATCTCCCATCGTGTTCTGGACGTTGCACGGAGGTCTGCCAAGTGTTTGGCATGAAGGAAAGAAAAGCTGTCCAAAACAGCTTCCAATCGAATATTCATGTGATTGGAAACGTCAGGAAAGTGGTAAGGTACTGTTTTCTATCAATTGGCAAGCTGCGCACACAATCCCAGTGTTGTACAGCTTCCTTCTTCACCTTTCCGATGCTGCCGCTCTCTCCGGCTCCCGGAGCCGAAGAAGCGGCTTCTTCGCGCAAAGACGATTGTACCGCTCACAGTGCTCTCTTAGCGCCGCTTCTGCCGAAAGAAGCCCGGGAGCGGCTCTTAGCTCCGGAGAGCATCGTACCTTCGTCTTTAGCGTCTTTTGTGGTCTACATCCTAGCAGAAAGCTTTTCCACTCTGTCTGGCAAGGAAAACCTGCGGGAGCACAGAAAACATCTCCCATCGTGTTCTGGACGCTGCACAGAGGTCTGCTAAGTGTTTGGCATGAAGGAAAGAAAAGTTGTCCAAAACAGCTTCCAATCGAATATTCATGTGATTGGAAACGTCAGGAAAGTGGTAAGGTACTGTTTTCTATCAGTTGGCAAGCTGCGCACACAATCCCAGTGTTGTACAGCTTCCTTCTTCACCTTTCCGATGCTGCCGCTCTCTCCGGCTCCCGGAGCCGAAGAAGAGGCTTCTTCGCGCAAAGACGATTGTACCGCTCACAGTGCTCTCTTAGCGCCGCTTCTGCCGAAAGAAGCCCGGGAGCGGCTCTTAGCTCCGGAGAGCATCGTACCTTCGTCTTTAGCGTCTTTTGTGGTCTACATCCTAGCAGAAAGCTTTTCCACTCTGTCTGGCAAGGAAAACCTGCGGGAGCACAGAAAACATCTCCCATCGTGTTCTGGACGTTGCACGGAGGTCTGCCAAGTGCTTGGCATGAAGGAAAGAAAAGTTGTCCAAAACAGCTTCCAATCGCAGATTCATGGGATTGGAAACGTCAGGAATGTGGTAAGGTACTGTTTTCTATCCGTTGGCAAGCTGCGCACACAATCCCAGTGTTGTACAGCTTCCTTCTTCACCTTTCCGATGCTGCCGCTCTCTCCGGCTCCCGGAGCCGAAGAAGCGGCTTCTTCGCGCAAAGACGACTGTACCGCTCACAGTGCTCTCTTAGCGCCGCTTCTGCCGAAAGAAGCCCGGGAGCGGCTCTTAGCTCCGGAGAGCATCGTACCTTCGTCTTTAGCGTCTTTTGTGGTCTACATCCTAGCAGAAAGCTTTTCCACTCTGTCTGGCAAGGAAAACCTGTGGGAGCACAGAAAACATCTCCCATCGTGTTCTGGACGTTGCACGGAGGTCTGCCAAGTGTTTGGCATGAAGGAAAGAAAAGTTGTCCAAAACAGCTTCCAATCGAATATTCATGTGATTGGAAACGTCAGGAAAGTGGTAAGGTACTGTTTTCTATCAGTTGGCAAGCTGCGCACACAATCCCAGTGTTGTACAGCTTCCTTCTTCACCTTTCCGATGCTGCCGCTCTCTCCGGCTCCCGGAGCCGAAGAAGCGGCTTCTTCGCGCAAAGACGATTGTAGCGCTCACAGTGCTCTCTTAGCGCCGCTTCTGCCGAAAGAAGCCCGGGAGCGGCTCTTAGCTCCGGAGAGCATCGTACCTTCGTCTTTAGCGTCTTTTGTGGTCTACATCCCAGCAGAAAGCTTTTCCACTCTGTCTGGCAAGGAAAACCTGCGGGAGCACAGAAAACATCTCCCATCGTGTTCTGGACGTTGCACGGAGGTCTGCCAAGTGTTTGGCATGAAGGAAAGAAAAGTTGTCCAAAACAGCTTCCAATCGAATATTCATGTGATTGGAAACATCAGGAAAGTGGTAAGGTACTGTTTTCTATCAGTTGGAAAGTTGCACACGCAATCCCAGTGTTGTACAGCTTCCTTCTTCACCTTTCCGATGCTGCCGCTCTCTCTGGCTCCCGGAGCCGAAGAAGCGGCTTCTTCGCGCAAAGACGATTGTAGCGCTCACAGTGCTCTCTTAGCGCCGCTTCTGCCGAAAGAAGCCCGGGAGCGGCTCTTAGCTCCGGAGAGCATCGTACCTTCGTCTTTAGCGTCTTTTGTGGTCTACATCCTAGCAGAAAGCTTTTCCACTCTGTCTGGCAAGGAAAACCTGCGGGAGCACAGAAAACATCTCCCATCGTGTTCTGGACGCTGCACACAGGTCTGCCAAGTGTTTGGCATGAAGGAAAGAAAAGTTGTCCAAAACAGCTTCCAATCGCAGATTCATGGGATTGGAAACGTCAGGAATGTGGTAAGGTACTGTTTTCTATCAGTTGGCAAGCTGCGCACACAATCCCAGTGTTGTACAGCTTCCTTCTTCATTTTTCCTATGCTGCCGCTCTCTCCGGCTCCCGGAGCCGAAGAAGCGGCTTCTTTGCGCAAAGACGATTGTACCGCTCACAGTGCTCTCTTAGCGCCGCTTCTGCCGAAAGAAGCCCGGGAGCGGCTCTTAGCTCCGGAGAGCATCGTACCTTCGTGTTTAGCGTCTTTTGTGGTCTACATCCTAGCAGAAAGCTTTTCCACTCTGTCTGGCAAGGAAAACCTGCGGGAGCACAGAAAACATCTCCCATCGTGTTCTGGACGTTGCACGGAGTTCTGCCAAGTGTTTGGCATGAAGGAAAGAAAAGTTGTCCAAAACAGCTTCCAATCGAATACTCATGTGATTGGAAACGTCAGGAAAGTGGTAAGGTACTGTTTTCTATCAGTTGGCAAGCTGCGCACACAATCTCAGTGTTGTATAGCTTCCTTCTTCACCTTTCCGATGCTGCCGCTCTCTCCGGCTCCCGGAGCCGAAGAAGCGGCTTCTTCGCGCAAAGACGATTGTACCGCTCACAGTGCTCTCTTAGCGCCGCTTCTGCCGAAAGAAGCCCGGGAGCGGCTCTTAGCTCCGGAGAGCATCGTACCTTCGTCTTTAGCGTCTTTTGTGGTCTACATCCTAGCAGAAAGCTTTTCCACTCTGTCTGGCAAGGAAAACCTGCGGGAGCACAGAAAACATCTCCCATCGTGTTCTGGACGTTGCACGGAGGTCTGCCAAGTGCTTGGCATGAAGGAAAGAAAAGTTGTCCAAAACAGCTTCCAATCGAATATTCATGTGATTGGAAACGTCAGGAAAGTGGTAAGGTACTGTTTTCTATCAGTTGGCAAGCTGCGCACACAATCCCAGTGTTGTACAGCTTCCTTCCTCACCTTTCCGATGCTGCCGCTCTCTCCGGCTCCCGGAGCCGAAGAAGCGGCTTCTTCGCGCAAAGACCATTGTACCGCTCACAGTGCTCTCTTAGCGCCGCTTCTGCCGAAAGAAGCCCGGGAGCGGCTCTTAGCTCCGGAGAGCATCGTACCTTCGTCTTTAGCGTCTTTTGTGGTCTACATCCTAGCAGAAAGCTTTTCCACTCTGTCTGGCAAGGAAAACCTGTGGGAGCACAGAAAACATCTCCCATCGTGTTCTGGACGTTGCACGGAGGTCTGCCAAGTGTTTGGCATGAAGGAAAGAAAAGTTGTCCAAAACAGCTTCCAATCGAATATTCATGTGATTGGAAACGTCAGGAAAGTGGTAAGGTACTGTTTTCTATCAGTTGGAAAGCTGCGCTCACAATCCCAGTGTTGTACAGCTTCCTTCTTCACCTTTCCGATGCTGCCGCTCTCTCCGGCTCCCGGAGCCGAAGAAGCGGCTTCTTCGTGCAAAGACGATTGTACCGCTCACAGTGCTCTCTTAGCGCCGCTTCTGCCGAAAGAAGCCCAGGAGCGGCTCTTAGCTCCGGAGAGCATCGTACCTTCGTCTTTAGCGTCTTTTGTGGTCTACATCCTAGCAGAAAGCTTTTCCACTCTGTCTGGCAAGGAAAACCTGTGGGAGCACAGAAAACATCTCCCATCGTGTTCTGGACGTTGCACGGAGGTCTGCCAAGTGTTTGGCATGAAGGAAAGAAAAGTTGTCCAAAACAGCTTCCAATCGAATATTCATGTGATTGGAAACGTCAGGAAAGTGGTAAGGTACTGTTTTCTATCCGTTGGCAAGCTGCGCACACAATCCCAGTGTTGTACAGCTTCCTTCTTCACCTTTCCGATGCTGCCGCTCTCTCCGGCTCCCGGAGCCGAAGAAGCGGCTTCTTCGCGCAAAGACGATTGTACCGCTCACAGTGCTCTCTTAGCGCCGCTTCTGCCGAAAGAAGCCCGGGAGCGGCTCTTAGCTCCGGAGAGCATCGTACCTTCGTCTTTAGCGTCTTTTGTGGTCTACATCCTAGCAGAAAGCTTTTCCACTCTGTCTGGCAAGGAAAACCTGCGGGAGCACAGAAAACATCTCCCATCGTGTTCTGGACGTTGCACGGAGGTCTGCCAAGTGTTTGGCATGAAGGAAAGAAAAGTTGTCCAAAACAGCTTCCAATCGAATATTCATGTGATTGGAAACGTCAGGAAAGTGGTAAGGTACTGTTTTCTATCCGTTGGCAAGCTGCGCACACAATCCCAGTGTTGTACAGCTTCCTTCTTCACCTTTCCGATGCTGCCGCTCTCTCCGGCTCCCGGAGCCGAAGAAGCGGCTTCTTCGCGCAAAGACGATTGTACCGCTCACAGTGCTCTCTTAGCGCCGCTTCTGCCGAAAGAAGCCCGGGAGCGGCTCTTAGCTCCGGAGAGCATCGTACCTTCGTCTTTAGCGTCTTTTGTGGTCTACATCCTAGCAGAAAGCTTTTCCACTCTGTCTGGCAAGGAAAACCTGCGGGAGCACAGAAAACATCTCCCATCGTGTTCTGGACGTTGCACGGAGGTCTGCCAAGTGCTTGGCATGAAGGAAAGAAAAGTTGTCCAAAACAGCTTCCAATCGAATATTCATGTGATTGGAAACGTCAGGAAAGTGGTAAGGTACTGTTTTCTATCAGTTGGAAAGTTGCGCACGCAATCCCAGTGTTGTACAGCTTCCTTCTTCACCTTTCCGATGCTGCCACTCCCTCCGGCTCCCGGAGCCGGAGAAGCGGCTTCTTCGTGCAAAGACGATTGTACCGCTCACAGTGCTCTCTTAGCGCCGCTTCTGCCGAAAGAAGCCCGGGAGCGGCTCTTAGCTCCGGAGGGCATCGTACCTTCGTCTTTAGCGTCTTTTCTGGTCTACATCCTAGCAGAAAGCTTTTCCACTCTGTCTGGCAAGGAAAACCTGCGGGAGCACAGAAAACATCTCCCATCGTGTTCTGGACGGTGCACGGAGGTCTGCCAAGTGCTTGGCATGAAGGAAAGAAAAGTTGTCCTAAACAGCTTCCAATCGAATATTCATGTGATTGGAAACGTCAGGAAAGTGGTAAGGTACTGTTTTCTATCAGTTGGCAAGCTGCGCACACAATCCCAGTGTTGTACAGCTTCCTTCTTCACCTTTCCGATGCTGCCGCTCTCTCCGGCTCCCGGAGCCGAAGAAGCGGCTTCTTCGCACAAAGACGATTGTACCGCTCACAGTGCTCTCCTAGCGCCGCTTCTGCCGAAAGAAGCCCGGGAGCGGCTCTTAGCTCCGGAGAGCATCGTACCTTCGTCTTTAGCGTCTTTTGTGGTCTACATCCTAGCAGAAATCTTTTCCACTCTGTCTGGCAAGGAAAACCTGCGGGAGCACAGAAAACATCTCCCATCGTGTTCTGGACCCTGCACGGAGGTCTGCCAAGTGTTTGGCATGAAGGAAAGAAAAGTTGTCCAAAACAGCTTCCAATCGAATATTCATGTGATTGGAAACGTCAGGAAAGTGGTAAGGTACTGTTTTCTATCCGTTGGCAAGCTGCGCACACAATCCCAGTGTTGTACAGCTTCCTTCTTCACCTTTCCGATGCTGCCGCTCTCTCCGGCTCCCGGAGCCGAAGAAGCGGCTTCTTCGCGCAAAGACCATTGTACCACTCACAGTGCTCTCTTAGCGCCGCCTCTGCCGAAAGAAGCCCGGGAGCGGCTCTTAGCTCCGGAGAGCATCGTACCTTCGTCTTTAGCGTCTTTTGTGGTCTACATCCTAGCAGAAAGCTTTTCCACTCTGTCTGGCAAGGAAAACCTGCGAGAGCACAGAAAACATCTCGCATCGTGTTCTGGACGTTGCACGGAGGTCTGCCAAGTGTTTGGCATGAAGGAAAGAAAAGTTGTCCAAAACAGCTTCCAATCGAATATTCATGTGATTGGAAACGTCAGGAAAGTGTAAGGTACTGTTTTCTATCAGTTGGCAAGCTGCGCACACAATCCCAGTGTTGTACAGCTTCCTTCTTCACCTTTCCGATGCTGCCGCTCTCTCCGGCTCCCGGAGCCGAAGAAGCGGCTTCTTCGCGCAAAGACGATTGTACCGCTCACAGTGCTCTCTTAGCGCGGCTTCTGCCGAAAGAAGCCCAGGAGCGGCTCTTAGCTCCGGAGAGCATCGTACCTTCGTCTTTAGCGTCTTTTGTGGTCTACATCCTAGCAGAAAGCTTTTCCACTCTGTCTGGCAAGGAAAACCTGCGGGAGCACAGAAAACATCTCCCATCGTGTTCTGGACGTTGCACGGAGGTCTGCCAAGTGTTTGGCATGAAGGAAAGAAAAGTTGTCCAAAACAGCTTCCAATCGAATATTCATGTGATTGGAAACGTCAGGAAAGTGGTAAGGTACTGTTTTCTATCAGTTGGCAAGCTGCGCACACAATCCCAGTGTTGTACAGCTTCCTTCTTCACCTTTCCGATGCTGCCGCTCTCTCCGTATCCCGGAGCCGAAGAAGCGGCTTCTTCGCGCAAAGACGATTGTACCGCTCACAGTGCTCTCTTAGCGCCGCTTCTGCCGAAAGAAGCCCGGGAGCGGCTCTTAGCTCCGGAGAGCATCGTACCTTCGTCTTTAATATCTTTTGTGGTCTACATCCTAGCAGAAAGCTTTTCCACTCTGTCTGGCAAGGAAAACCTGCGGGAGCACAGAAAACATCTCCCATCGTGTTCTGGACGGTGCACGGAGGTCTGCCAAGTGCTTGGCATGAAGGAAAGAAAAGTTGTCCAAAACAGCTTCCAATCGAATATTCATGTGATTGGAAACGTCAGGAAAATGGTAATGTACTGTTTTCTATCAGTTGGCAAGCTGCGCACACAATCCCAGTGTTGTACAGCTTCCTTCTTCACCTTTCCGATGCTGCCGCTCTCTCCGGCTCCCGGAGCCGAAGAAGCGGCTTCTTCGCGCAAAGACGATTGTACCGCTCACAGTGCTCTCTTAGCGCCGCTTCTGCCGAAAGAAGCCCGGGAGCGGCTCTTAGCTCCGGAGAGCATCGTACCTTCGTCTTTAGCGCCTTTTGTGGTCTACATCCTAGCAGAAAGCTTTTCCACTCTGTCTGGCAAGGAAAACCTGCGGGAGCACAGAAAACATCTCCCATCGTGTTCTGGACGTTGCACGGAGGTCTGCCAAGTGCTTGGCATGAGGGAAAGAAAAGTTGTCCTAAACAGCTTCCAATCGAATATTCATGTGATTGGAAACGTCAGGAAAGTGGTAAGGTACTGTTTTCTATCATTTGGCAAGTTGCGCACACAATCCCAGTGTTGTACAGCTTCCTTCTTCACCTTTCCGATGCTGCCGCTCTCTCCGGCTCCCGGAGCCGGAGAAGCGGCTTCTTCGCGCAAAGACGATTGTACCGCTCACAGTGCTCTCTTAGCGCCGCTTCTGCCGAAAGAAGCCCGGGAGCGGCTCTTAGCTCCGGAGAGCATCGTACCTTCGTCTTTAGCGTCTTTTGTGGTCTACATCCTAGCAGAAAGCTTTTCCACTCTGTCTGGCAAGGAAAACCTGCGGGAGCACAGAAAACATCTCCCATCGTGTTCTGGACGTTGCACGGAGGTCTGCCAAGTGTTTGGCATGAAGGAAAGAAAAGTTGTCCAAAACAGCTTCCAATCGAATATTCATGTGATTGGAAACGTCAGGAAAGTGGTAAGGTACTGTTTTCTATCAGTTGGCAAGCTGCGCACACAATCCCAGTGTTGTACAGCTTCCTTCTTCACCTTTCCGATGCTGCCGCTCTCTCCGGCTCCCGGAGCCGAAGAAGCGGCTTCTTCGCGCAAAGACGATTGTACCGCTCACAGTGCTCTCTTAGCGCCGCTTCTGCCGAAAGAAGCCCGGGAGCGGCTCTTAGCTCCGGAGAGCATCGTACCTTCGTCTTTAGCGTCTTTTGTGGTCTACATCCTAGCAGAAAGATTTCCACTCTGTCTGGCAAGGAAAACCTGCGGGAGCACAGAAAACATCTCCCATCGTGTTCTGGACGTTGCACGGAGGTCTGCCAAGTGCTTGGCATGAAGGAAAGAAAAGTTGTCCAAAACAGCTTCCAATCGAATATTCATGTGATTGGAAACGTCAGGAAAGTGGTAAGGTACTGTTTTCTATCAGTTGGAAAGTTGCGCACGCAATCCCAGTGTTGTACAGCTTCCTTCTTCACCTTTCCGATGCTGCCACTCCCTCCGGCTCCCGGAGCCGGAGAAGCGGCTTCTTCGTGCAAAGACGATTGTACCGCTCACAGTGCTCTCTTAGCGCCGCTTCTGCCGAAAGAAGCCCGGGAGCGGCTCTTAGCTCCGGAGAGCATCGTACCTTCGTCTTTAATATCTTTTGTGGTCTACATCCTAGCAGAAAGCTTTTCCACTCTGTCTGGCAAGGAAAACCTGCGGGAGCACAGAAAACATCTCCCATCGTGTTCTGGACGGTGCACGGAGGTCTGCCAAGTGCTTGGCATGAAGGAAAGAAAAGTTGTCCAAAACAGCTTCCAATCGAATATTCATGTGATTGGAAACGTCAGGAAAATGGTAATGTACTGTTTTCTATCAGTTGGCAAGCTGCGCACACAATCCCAGTGTTGTACAGCTTCCTTCTTCACCTTTCCGATGCTGCCGCTCTCTCCGGCTCCCGGAGCCGAAGAAGCGGCTTCTTCGCGCAAAGACGATTGTACCGCTCACAGTGCTCTCTTAGCGCCGCTTCTGCCGAAAGAAGCCCGGGAGCGGCTCTTAGCTCCGGAGAGCATCGTACCTTCGTCTTTAGCGCCTTTTGTGGTCTACATCCTAGCAGAAAGCTTTTCCACTCTGTCTGGCAAGGAAAACCTGCGGGAGCACAGAAAACATCTCCCATCGTGTTCTGGACGTTGCACGGAGGTCTGCCAAGTGCTTGGCATGAGGGAAAGAAAAGTTGTCCTAAACAGCTTCCAATCGAATATTCATGTGATTGGAAACGTCAGGAAAGTGGTAAGGTACTGTTTTCTATCATTTGGCAAGTTGCGCACACAATCCCAGTGTTGTACAGCTTCCTTCTTCACCTTTCCGATGCTGCCGCTCTCTCCGGCTCCCGGAGCCGGAGAAGCGGCTTCTTCGCGCAAAGACGATTGTACCGCTCACAGTGCTCTCTTAGCGCCGCTTCTGCCGAAAGAAGCCCGGGAGCGGCTCTTAGCTCCGGAGAGCATCGTACCTTCGTCTTTAGCGTCTTTTGTGGTCTACATCCTAGCAGAAAGCTTTTCCACTCTGTCTGGCAAGGAAAACCTGCGGGAGCACAGAAAACATCTCCCATCGTGTTCTGGACGTTGCACGGAGGTCTGCCAAGTGTTTGGCATGAAGGAAAGAAAAGTTGTCCAAAACAGCTTCCAATCGAATATTCATGTGATTGGAAACGTCAGGAAAGTGGTAAGGTACTGTTTTCTATCAGTTGGCAAGCTGCGCACACAATCCCAGTGTTGTACAGCTTCCTTCTTCACCTTTCCGATGCTGCCGCTCTCTCCGGCTCCCGGAGCCGAAGAAGCGGCTTCTTCGCGCAAAGACGATTGTACCGCTCACAGTGCTCTCTTAGCGCCGCTTCTGCCGAAAGAAGCCCGGGAGCGGCTCTTAGCTCCGGAGAGCATCGTACCTTCGTCTTTAGCGTCTTTTGTGGTCTACATCCTAGCAGAAAGCTTTTCCACTCTGTCTGGCAAGGAAAACCTGCGGGAGCACAGAAAACATCTCCCATCGTGTTCTGGACGTTGCACGGAGGTCTGCCAAGTGCTTGGCATGAAGGAAAGAAAAGTTGTCCAAAACAGCTTCCAATCGAATATTCATGTGATTGGAAACGTCAGGAAAGTGGTAAGGTACTGTTTTCTATCAGTTGGAAAGTTGCGCACGCAATCCCAGTGTTGTACAGCTTCCTTCTTCACCTTTCCGATGCTGCCACTCCCTCCGGCTCCCGGAGCCGGAGAAGCGGCTTCTTCGTGCAAAGACGATTGTACCGCTCACAGTGCTCTCTTAGCGCCGCTTCTGCCGAAAGAAGCCCGGGAGCGGCTCTTAGCTCCGGAGGGCATCGTACCTTCGTCTTTAGCGTCTTTTGTGGTCTACATCCTAGCAGAAAGCTTTTCCACTCTGTCTGGCAAGGAAAACCTGCGGGAGCACAGAAAACATCTCCCATCGTGTTCTGGACGGTGCACGGAGGTCTGCCAAGTGCTTGGCATGAAGGAAAGAAAAGTTGTCCTAAACAGCTTCCAATCGAATATTCATGTGATTGGAAACGTCAGGAAAGTGGTAAGGTACTGTTTTCTATAAGTTGGCAAGCTGCGCACACAATCCCAGTGTTGTACAGCTTCCTTCTTCACCTTTCCGATGCTGCCGCTCTCTCCGGCTCCCGGAGCCGAAGAAGCGGCTTCTTCGCACAAAGACGATTGTACCGCTCACAGTGCTCTCCTAGCGCCGCTTCTGCCGAAAGAAGCCCGGGAGCGGCTCTTAGCTCCGGAGAGCATCGTACCTTCGTCTTTAGCGTCTTTTGTGGTCTACATCCTAGCAGAAATCTTTTCCACTCTGTCTGGCAAGGAAAACCTGCGGGAGCACAGAAAACATCTCCCATCGTGTTCTGGACCCTGCACGGAGGTCTGCCAAGTGTTTGGCATGAAGGAAAGAAAAGTTGTCCAAAACAGCTTCCAATCGAATATTCATGTGATTGGAAACGTCAGGAAAGTGGTAAGGTACTGTTTTCTATCAGTTGGCAAGCTGCGCACACAATCCCAGTGTTGTACAGCTTCCTTCTTCACCTTTCCGATGCTGCCGCTCTCTCCGGCTCCCGGAGCCGAAGAAGCGGCTTCTTCGCGCAAAGACCATTGTACCGCTCACAGTGCTCTCTTAGCGCCGCCTCTGCCGAAAGAAGCCCGGGAGCGGCTCTTAGCTCCGGAGAGCATCGTACCTTCGTCTTTAGCGTCTTTTGTGGTCTACATCCTAGCAGAAAGCTTTTCCACTCTGTCTGGCAAGGAAAACCTGCGAGAGCACAGAAAACATCTCGCATCGTGTTCTGGACGTTGCACGGAGGTCTGCCAAGTGTTTGGCATGAAGGAAAGAAAAGTTGTCCAAAACAGCTTCCAATCGAATATTCATGTGATTGGAAACGTCAGGAAAGTGTAAGGTACTGTTTTCTATCAGTTGGCAAGCTGCGCACACAATCCCAGTGTTGTACAGCTTCCTTCTTCACCTTTCCGATGCTGCCGCTCTCTCCGGCTCCCGGAGCCGAAGAAGCGGCTTCTTCGCGCAAAGACGATTGTACCGCTCACAGTGCTCTCTTAGCGCGGCTTCTGCCGAAAGAAGCCCGGGAGCGGCTCTTAGCTCCGGAGAGCATCGTACCTTCGTCTTTAGCGTCTTTTGTGGTCTACATCCTAGCAGAAAGCTTTTCCACTCTGTCTGGCAAGGAAAACCTGCGGGAGCACAGAGAACATCTCCCATCGTGTTCTGGACGTTGCACGGAGGTCTGTCAAGTGTTTGGCATGAAGGAAAGAAAAGTTGTCAAAAACAGATTCCAATCGAATATTCATGTGATTGGAAACGTCAGGAAAGTGGTAAGGTACTGTTTTCTATCAGTTGGCAAGCTGTGCACACAATCCCAGTGTTGTACAGCTTCCTTCTTCACCTTTCCGATGCTGCCGCTCTCTCCGTATCCCGGAGCCGAAGAAGCGGCTTCTTCGCGCAAAGACGATTGTACCGCTCACAGTGCTCTCTTAGCGCCGCTTCTGCCGAAAGAAGCCCGGGAGCGGCTCTTAGCTCCGGAGAGCATCGTACCTTCGTCTTTAGCGTCTTTTGTGGTCTACATCCTAGCAGAAAGCTTTTCCACTCTGTCTGGCAAGGAAAACCTGCGGGAGCACAGAAAACATCTCCCATCGTGTTCTGGACGGTGCACGGAGGTCTGCCAAGTGCTTGGCATGAAGGAAAGAAAAGTTGTCCAAAACAGCTTCCAATCGAATATTCATGTGATTGGAAACGTCAGGAAAATGGTAATGTACTGTTTTCTATCAGTTGGCAAGCTGCGCACACAATCCCAGTGTTGTACAGCTTCCTTCTTCACCTTTCCGATGCTGCCGCTCTCTCCGGCTCCCGGAGCCGAAGAAGCGGCTTCTTCGCACAAAGACGATTGTACCGCTCACAGTGCTCTCTTAGCGCCGCTTCTGCCGAAAGAAGCCCGGGAGCGGCTCTTAGCTCCGGAGAGCATCGTACCTTCGTCTTTAGCGCCTTTTGTGGTCTACATCCTAGCAGAAAGCTTTTCCACTCTGTCTGGCAAGGAAAACCTGCGGGAGCACAGAAAACATCTCCCATCGTGTTCTGGACGTTGCACGGAGGTCTGCCAAGTGCTTGGCATGAGGGAAAGAAAAGTTGTCCTAAACAGCTTCCAATCGAATATTCATGTGATTGGAAACGTCAGGAAAGTGGTAAGGTACTGTTTTCTATCAGTTGGCAAGTTGCGCACACAATCCCAGTGTTGTACAGCTTCCTTCTTCACCTTTCCGATGCTGCCGCTCTCTCCGGCTCCCGGAGCCGGAGAAGCGGCTTCTTCGCGCAAAGACGATTGTACCGCTCACAGTGCTCTCTTAGCGCCGCTTCTGCCGAAAGAAGCCCGGGAGCGGCTCTTAGCTCCGGAGAGCATCGTACCTTCGTCTTTAGCGTCTTTTGTGGTCTACATCCTAGCAGAAAGCTTTTCCACTCTGTCTGGCAAGGAAAACCTGTGGGATCACAGAAAACATCTCCCATCGTGTTCTGGACGGTGCACGAACGTCTGCCAAGTGCTTGGCATGAAGGAAAGAAAAGTTGTCCAAAACAGCTTCCAATCGAATATTCATGTGATTGGAAACGTCAGGAAAGTGGTAATGTACTGTTTTCTATCAGTTGGCAAGCTGCGCACACAATCCCAGTGTTGTACAGCTTCCTTCTTCACCTTTCCGATGCTGCCGCTCTCTCCGGCTCCCGGAGCCGAAGAAGCGGCTTCTTCGCACAAAGACGATTGTACCGCTCACAGTACTCTCTTAGCGCCGCTTCTGCCGAAAGAAGCCCGGGAGCGGCTCTTAGCTCCGGAGAGCATCGTACCTTCGTCTTTAGCGTCTTTTGTGGTCTACATCCTAGCAGAAAGCTTTTCCACTCTGTCTGGCAAGGAAAACCTGCGGGAGCACAGAAAACATCTCCCATCGTGTTCTGGACGTTGCACGGAGGTCTGCCAAGTGCTTGGCATGAGGGAAAGAAAAGTTGTCCAAAACAGCTTCCAATCGAATATTCATGTGATTGGAAACGTCAGGAAAGTGGTAAGGTACTGTTTTCTATCCGTTGGCAAGTTGCGCACACAATCCCAGTGTTGTACAGCTTCCTTCTTCACCTTTCCGATGCTGCCGCTCTCTCCGGCTCCCGGAGCCGAAGAAGCGGCTTCTTCGCGCAAAGACGATTGTACCGCTCTCAGTGCTCTCTTAGCGCCGCTTCTGCCGAAAGAAGCCCGGGAGCGGCTCTTAGCTCCGGAGAGCATCGTACCTTCGTCTTTAGCGTCTTTTGTGGTCTACATCCTAGCAGAAAGCTTTTCCACTCTGTCTGGCAAGGAAAACCTGCGGGAGCACAGAAAACATCTCCCATCGTGTTCTGGACGTTGCACGGAGGTCTGCCAAGTGTTTGGCATGAAGGAAAGGAAAGTTGTCCGAAACAGCTTCTTATGGAATATTCATGTGATTTGAAACGTCAGGAAAGTGTAAGGTACTGTTTTCTATCAGTTGGAAAGTTGCGCACACAATCCCAGTGTTGTACAGCTTCCTTCTTCACCTTTCCGATGCTGCCGCTCTCTCCGGCTCCCGGAGCCGAAGAAGCGGCTTCTTTGCGCAAAGACGACTGTACCGCTCACAGTGCTCTCTTAGCGCCGCTTCTGCCGAAAGAAGCCCGGGAGCGGCTCTTAGCTCCGGAGAGCATCGTACCTTCGTCTTTAGCGTCTTTTGTGGTCTACATCCTAGCAGAAAGCTTTTCCACTCTGTCTGGCAAGGAAAACCTGCGGGAGCACAGAAAACATCTCCCATCGTGTTCTGGACGGTGCACGGAGGTCTGCCAAGTGTTTGGCATGAAGGAAAGAAAAGTTGTCCGAAACAGCTTCTTAAGGATTATTCATGTGATTTGAAACGTCAGGAAAGTGTAAGGTACTGTTTTCTATCAGTTGGAATGTTGCGCACACAATCCCAGTGTTGTACAGCTTCCTTCTTCACCTTTCCGATGCTGCCGCTCTCTCCGGCTCCCGGAGCCGAAGAAGCGGCTTCTTCGCGCAAAGACGACTGTACCGCTCACAGTGCTCTCTTAGCGCCGCTTCTGCCGAAAGAAGCCCGGGAGCGGCTCTTAGCTCCGGAGAGCATCGTACCTTCGTCTTTAGCGTCTTTTGTGGTCTACATCCTAGCAGAAAGCTTTTCCACTCTGTCTGGCAAGGAAAACCTGTGGGAGCACAGAAAACATCTCCCATCGTGTTCTGGACGTTGCACGGAGGTCTGCCAAGTGTTTGGCATGAAGGAAAGAAAAGTTGTCCAAAACAGCTTCCAATCGAATATTCATGTGATTGGAAACGTCAGGAAAGTGGTAAGGTACTGTTTTCTATCCGTTGGCAAGCTGCGCACACAATCCCAGTGTTGTACAGCTTCCTTCTTCACCTTTCCGATGCTGCCGCTCTCTCCGGCTCCCGGAGCCGAAGAAGCGGCTTCTTCGCGCAAAGACGATTGTACCGCTCACAGTGCTCTCTTAGCGCCGCTTCTGCCGAAAGAAGCCCGGGAGCGGCTCTTAGCTCCGGAGAGCATCGTACCTTCGTCTTTAGCGTCTTTTGTGGTCTACATCCTAGCAGAAAGCTTTTCCACTCTGTCTGGCAAGGAAAACCTGCGGGAGCACAGAAAACATCTCCCATCGTGTTCTGGACGTTGCACGGAGGTCTGCCAAGTGTTTGGCATGAAGGAAAGAAAAGTTGTCCAAAACAGCTTCCAATCGAATATTCATGTGATTGGAAACGTCAGGAAAGTGGTAAGGTACTGTTTTCTATCAGTTGGCAAGCTGCGCACACAATCCCAGTGTTGTACAGCTTCCTTCTTCACCTTTCCGATGCTGCCGCTCTCTCCGGCTCCCGGAGCCGAAGAAGCGGCTTCTTCGCGCAAAGACGATTGTACCGCTCACAGTGCTCTCTTAGCGCCGCTTCTGCCGAAAGAAGCCCGGGAGCGGCTCTTAGCTCCGGAGAGCATCGTACCTTCGTCTTTAGCGTCTTTTGTGGTCTACATCCTAGCAGAAAGCTTTTCCACTCTGTCTGGCAAGGAAAACCTGCGGGAGCACAGAAAACATCTCCCATCGTGTTCTGGACGTTGCACGGAGGTCTGCCAAGTGCTTGGCATGAAGGAAAGAAAAGTTGTCCAAAACAGCTTCCAATCGAATATTCATGTGATTGGAAACGTCAGGAAAGTGGTAAGGTACTGTTTTCTATCAGTTGGAAAGTTGCGCACGCAATCCCAGTGTTGTACAGCTTCCTTCTTCACCTTTCCGATGCTGCCACTCCCTCCGGCTCCCGGAGCCGGAGAAGCGGCTTCTTCGTGCAAAGACGATTGTACCGCTCACAGTGCTCTCTTAGCGCCGCTTCTGCCGAAAGAAGCCCGGGAGCGGCTCTTAGCTCCGGAGGGCATCGTACCTTCGTCTTTAGCGTCTTTTGTGGTCTACATCCTAGCAGAAAGCTTTTCCACTCTGTCTGGCAAGGAAAACCTGCGGGAGCACAGAAAACATCTCCCATCGTGTTCTGGACGGTGCACGGAGGTCTGCCAAGTGCTTGGCATGAAGGAAAGAAAAGTTGTCCTAAACAGCTTCCAATCGAATATTTATGTGATTGGAAATGTCAGGAAAGTGGTAAGGTACTGTTTTCTATCAGTTGGCAAGCTGCGCACACAATCCCAGTGTTGTACAGCTTCCTTCTTCACCTTTCCGATGCTGCCGCTCTCTCCGGCTCCCGGAGCCGAAGAAGCGGCTTCTTCGCACAAAGACGATTGTACCGCTCACAGTGCTCTCCTAGCGCCGCTTCTGCCGAAAGAAGCCCGGGAGCGGCTCTTAGCTCCGGAGAGCATCGTACCTTCGTCTTTAGCGTCTTTTGTGGTCTACATCCTAGCAGAAATCTTTTCCACTCTGTCTGGCAAGGAAAACCTGCGGGAGCACAGAAAACATCTCCCATCGTGTTCTGGACCCTGCACGGAGGTCTGCCAAGTGTTTGGCATGAAGGAAAGAAAAGTTGTCCAAAACAGCTTCCAATCGAATATTCATGTGATTGGAAACGTCAGGAAAGTGGTAAGGTACTGTTTTCTATCAGTTGGCAAGCTGCGCACACAATCCCAGTGTTGTACAGCTTCCTTCTTCACCTTTCCGATGCTGCCGCTCTCTCCGGCTCCCGGAGCCGAAGAAGCGGCTTCTTCGCGCAAAGACCATTGTACCGCTCACAGTGCTCTCTTAGCGCCGCCTCTGCCGAAAGAAGCCCGGGAGCGGCTCTTAGCTCCGGAGAGCATCGTACCTTCGTCTTTAGCGTCTTTTGTGGTCTACATCCAAGCAGAAAGCTTTTCCACTCTGTCTGGCAAGGAAAACCTGCGAGAGCACAGAAAACATCTCGCATCGTGTTCTGGACGTTGCACGGAGGTCTGCCAAGTGTTTGGCATGAAGGAAAGAAAAGTTGTCCAAAACAGCTTCCAATCGAATATTCATGTGATTGGAAACGTCAGGAAAGTGTAAGGTACTGTTTTCTATCAGTTGGCAAGCTGCGCACACAATCCCAGTGTTGTACAGCTTCCTTCTTCACCTTTCCGATGCTGCCGCTCTCTCCGGCTCCCGGAGCCGAAGAAGCGGCTTCTTCGCGCAAAGACGATTGTACCGCTCACAGTGCTCTCTTAGCGCGGCTTCTGCCGAAAGAAGCCCAGGAGCGGCTCTTAGCTCCGGAGAGCATCGTACCTTCGTCTTTAGCGTCTTTTGTGGTCTACATCCTAGCAGAAAGCTTTTCCACTCTGTCTGGCAAGGAAAACCTGCGGGAGCACAGAAAACATCTCCCATCGTGTTCTGGACGTTGCACGGAGGTCTGCCAAGTGTTTGGCATGAAGGAAAGAAAAGTTGTCCAAAACAGCTTCCAATCGAATATTCATGTGATTGGAAACGTCAGGAAAGTGGTAAGGTACTGTTTTCTATCAGTTGGCAAGCTGTGCACACAATCCCAGTGTTGTACAGCTTCCTTCTTCACCTTTCCGATGCTGCCGCTCTCTCCGTATCCCGGAGCCGAAGAAGCGGCTTCTTCGCGCAAAGACGATTGTACCGCTCACAGTGCTCTCTTAGCGCCGCTTCTGCCGAAAGAAGCCCGGGAGCGGCTCTTAGCTCCGGAGAGCATCGTACCTTCGTCTTTAATATCTTTTGTGGTCTACATCCTAGCAGAAAGCTTTTCCACTCTGTCTGGCAAGGAAAACCTGCGGGAGCACAGAAAACATCTCCCATCGTGTTCTGGACGGTGCACGGAGGTCTGCCAAGTGCTTGGCATGAAGGAAAGAAAAGTTGTCCTAAACAGCTTCCAATCGAATATTCATGTGATTGGAAACGTCAGGAAAGTGGTAAGGTACTGTTTTCTATCATTTGGCAAGTTGCGCACACAATCCCAGTGTTGTACAGCTTCCTTCTTCACCTTTCCGATGCTGCCGCTCTCTCCGGCTCCCGGAGCCGGAGAAGCGGCTTCTTCGCGCAAAGACGATTGTACCGCTCACAGTGCTCTCTTAGCGCCGCTTCTGCCGAAAGAAGCCCGGGAGCGGCTCTTAGCTCCGGAGAGCATCGTACCTTCGTCTTTAGCGTCTTTTGTGGTCTACATCCTAGCAGAAAGCTTTTCCACTCTGTCTGGCAAGGAAAACCTGCGGGAGCACAGAAAACATCTCCCATCGTGTTCTGGACGTTGCACGGAGGTCTGCCAAGTGTTTGGCATGAAGGAAAGAAAAGTTGTCCAAAACAGCTTCCAATCGAATATTCATGTGATTGGAAACGTCAGGAAAGTGGTAAGGTACTGTTTTCTATCAGTTGGCAAGCTGCGCACACAATCCCAGTGTTGTACAGCTTCCTTCTTCACCTTTCCGATGCTGCCGCTCTCTCCGGCTCCCGGAGCCGAAGAAGCGGCTTCTTCGCGCAAAGACGATTGTACCGCTCACAGTGCTCTCTTAGCGCCGCTTCTGCCGAAAGAAGCCCGGGAGCGGCTCTTAGCTCCGGAGAGCATCGTACCTTCGTCTTTAGCGTCTTTTGTGGTCTACATCCTAGCAGAAAGCTTTTCCACTCTGTCTGGCAAGGAAAACCTGCGGGAGCACAGAAAACATCTCCCATCGTGTTCTGGACGTTGCACGGAGGTCTGCCAAGTGCTTGGCATGAAGGAAAGAAAAGTTGTCCAAAACAGCTTCCAATCGAATATTCATGTGATTGGAAACGTCAGGAAAGTGGTAAGGTACTGTTTTCTATCAGTTGGAAAGTTGCGCACGCAATCCCAGTGTTGTACAGCTTCCTTCTTCACCTTTCCGATGCTGCCACTCCCTCCGGCTCCCGGAGCCGGAGAAGCGGCTTCTTCGTGCAAAGACGATTGTACCGCTCACAGTGCTCTCTTAGCGCCGCTTCTGCCGAAAGAAGCCCGGGAGCGGCTCTTAGCTCCGGAGGGCATCGTACCTTCGTCTTTAGCGTCTTTTGTGGTCTACATCCTAGCAGAAAGCTTTTCCACTCTGTCTGGCAAGGAAAACCTGCGGGAGCACAGAAAACATCTCCCATCGTGTTCTGGACGGTGCACGGAGGTCTGCCAAGTGCTTGGCATGAAGGAAAGAAAAGTTGTCCTAAACAGCTTCCAATCGAATATTCATGTGATTGGAAACGTCAGGAAAGTGGTAAGGTACTGTTTTCTATCAGTTGGCAAGCTGCGCACACAATCCCAGTGTTGTACAGCTTCCTTCTTCACCTTTCCGATGCTGCCGCTCTCTCCGGCTCCCGGAGCCGAAGAAGCGGCTTCTTCGCACAAAGACGATTGTACCGCTCACAGTGCTCTCCTAGCGCCGCTTCTGCCGAAAGAAGCCCGGGAGCGGCTCTTAGCTCCGGAGAGCATCGTACCTTCGTCTTTAGCGTCTTTTGTGGTCTACATCCTAGCAGAAATCTTTTCCACTCTGTCTGGCAAGGAAAACCTGCGGGAGCACAGAAAACATCTCCCATCGTGTTCTGGACCCTGCACGGAGGTCTGCCAAGTGCTTGGCATGAGGGAAAGAAAAGTTGTCCTAAACAGCTTCCAATCGAATATTCATGTGATTGGAAACGTCAGGAAAGTGGTAAGGTACTGTTTTCTATCATTTGGCAAGTTGCGCACACAATCCCAGTGTTGTACAGCTTCCTTCTTCACCTTTCCGATGCTGCCGCTCTCTCCGGCTCCCGGAGCCGGAGAAGCGGCTTCTTCGCGCAAAGACGATTGTACCGCTCACAGTGCTCTCTTAGCGCCGCTTCTGCCGAAAGAAGCCCGGGAGCGGCTCTTAGCTCCGGAGAGCATCGTACCTTCGTCTTTAGCGTCTTTTGTGGTCTACATCCTAGCAGAAAGCTTTTCCACTCTGTCTGGCAAGGAAAACCTGCGGGAGCACAGAAAACATCTCCCATCGTGTTCTGGACGTTGCACGGAGGTCTGCCAAGTGTTTGGCATGAAGGAAAGAAAAGTTGTCCAAAACAGCTTCCAATCGAATATTCATGTGATTGGAAACGTCAGGAAAGTGGTAAGGTACTGTTTTCTATCAGTTGGCAAGCTGCGCACACAATCCCAGTGTTGTACAGCTTCCTTCTTCACCTTTCCGATGCTGCCGCTCTCTCCGGCTCCCGGAGCCGAAGAAGCGGCTTCTTCGCGCAAAGACGATTGTACCGCTCACAGTGCTCTCTTAGCGCCGCTTCTGCCGAAAGAAGCCCGGGAGCGGCTCTTAGCTCCGGAGAGCATCGTACCTTCGTCTTTAGCGTCTTTTGTGGTCTACATCCTAGCAGAAAGCTTTTCCACTCTGTCTGGCAAGGAAAACCTGCGGGAGCACAGAAAACATCTCCCATCGTGTTCTGGACGTTGCACGGAGGTCTGCCAAGTGCTTGGCATGAAGGAAAGAAAAGTTGTCCAAAACAGCTTCCAATCGAATATTCATGTGATTGGAAACGTCAGGAAAGTGGTAAGGTACTGTTTTCTATCAGTTGGAAAGTTGCGCACGCAATCCCAGTGTTGTACAGCTTCCTTCTTCACCTTTCCGATGCTGCCACTCCCTCCGGCTCCCGGAGCCGGAGAAGCGGCTTCTTCGTGCAAAGACGATTGTACCGCTCACAGTGCTCTCTTAGCGCCGCTTCTGCCGAAAGAAGCCCGGGAGCGGCTCTTAGCTCCGGAGGGCATCGTACCTTCGTCTTTAGCGTCTTTTGTGGTCTACATCCTAGCAGAAAGCTTTTCCACTCTGTCTGGCAAGGAAAACCTGCGGGAGCACAGAAAACATCTCCCATCGTGTTCTGGACGGTGCACGGAGGTCTGCCAAGTGCTTGGCATGAAGGAAAGAAAAGTTGTCCTAAACAGCTTCCAATCGAATATTCATGTGATTGGAAACGTCAGGAAAGTGGTAAGGTACTGTTTTCTATCAGTTGGCAAGCTGCGCACACAATCCCAGTGTTGTACAGCTTCCTTCTTCACCTTTGCGATGCTGCCGCTCTCTCCGGCTCCCGGAGCCGAAGAAGCGGCTTCTTCGCACAAAGACGATTGTACCGCTCACAGTGCTCTCCTAGCGCCGCTTCTGCCGAAAGAAGCCCGGGAGCGGCTCTTAGCTCCGGAGAGCATCGTACCTTCGTCTTTAGCGTCTTTTGTGGTCTACATCCTAGCAGAAATCTTTTCCACTCTGTCTGGCAAGGAAAACCTGCGGGAGCACAGAAAACATCTCCCATCGTGTTCTGGACGGTGCACGGAGGTCTGCCAAGTGCTTGGCATGAAGGAAAGAAAAGTTGTCCAAAACAGCTTCCAATCGAATATTCATGTGATTGGAAACGTCAG